>NC_042494.1:135565871-135595357 GCF_005508785.2 Acyrthosiphon pisum
GATAATAGTCTTACCTTTAAATTTCATAAGAGCTCAATTCACTCTAATTTTTAAACTAAACGGAGATAAAGAGTTCTGCTGAGCGTATAAGTTGCTATGTTACGCACTTGTAAGACAGAGACAACAAATTTTCACTGTAACATCTCCATAAAAAAAGTAATAAATATCACTCACTATTTACAGTAATAATATAAATGCATGTATTGTTATTATACTATAAAGCTTTACCTAATTAAATGTAATAATACGCTTACGACATATAGTGATGCTTAAAACATATACATCAAACATACTGCAGATCGAATCACTCATATTTTTGTTTTATTTTTAATTTTTCAACAATTTAATGTTAATTTATTTACCTTAACTGAGACTGGAATACGATATTTATATTTTATATATGTTAATTAAATCGCAGAGCATTTAAAACCACAAATATTTTTAATTAACGAATTATGTGGACTATCGAAGGAAATACGCATTGACAAAATAATTTTATAATATACATTTTTTTTGTTTCAACCAAATAGTTTTCAACTTTGAATTATAATACGATTTACATTTTGATTACGAAGTCAAAGGGTCTTCATAGTTGGTAATCTCGCCTGTATATTAAATATAATTTATTAAATTTTACAAATTGTTTAACTGTACAAAATGTATTGAAGTGTATTTATTCAAGTCAAATTTAATTTAAAAAAATTAAATAACCATTCATTATTGTATAATTCTCTAAGAATTATATATACATACACTTTTATATGTTTTTTGTATTTTTATTTGGAACTTTCTATAAACGTAACAATAAATTCTCATTTAATTTTGATTTTTAAGCTTTTCTGCATTTAATTATCCTTTGTTAAATTACATTTTTATTTATCTGTATTTATTGTATTTATTCAATGTACCTATACCATTTAAAATGTGTTAACAAAATTAAACTTAAAATAAATTTATTAAAAAAATATATTATTTATTTTAACTTATTATAAAACAAACTGTGTTATAGTTCTGCTTAACATCATAAAACCGTCAAAAAAAATGTTTGACATATACTATCTATATAGTGGTATTAATTAGCGTGTGCATTTAAAATGTTATTATGATTTTCATGTTTGGTTTAATATATTTTATTAAACTTTTAATTATAAATCAAACTTTTTTTATAAGTACCTAATTTAATACAGAATAAATGAGGAAAATAAAATATTTTATATGTATCTATAATATTTTATAAATTAGGTGTCCATAGTTCTATACTATAATAGTGAAATGGTAAAATAATAAGACGACACGTAACGTTTTGATAACTATATTGCATTCCAATATAATAGGTATACATTATAAAATCTTTGACTATTTATAATAAGTACTGGATAATTAATAATTTCTTCAAACAGTATAAAATATATTTATAAAAGTATTCATAAAGGTTCATATATATTTTTAAATGATAAAACATTATATAATTAAAGTTTATATTGAGCTAACTAAATATTCGCATTTATATGTAATCCGGCCAACTATATAGGTCTTCTCATTTCCGTAACTCGTGGGACTTTTAAATACAATAATAATCTATTTAATGTCGTTTTAATCGGTTGTATGGCAAGTTACAAAGTAGGTATTATACGAGTACTAAATTCGGATTTGTTGATGCTACGAACCTATTAATATTTGAACATTTCTTGGAGAGGATATTATTTCACCATTTATATTTCGATGAATAAACTTTTAAATGTTTGACTGAAATTTTGAGTATATATTATGTTTGACACAGATTTACTGAATATATTTGTTCACCTCAATAGTATATTTAATAAAAAAAAAAAAAGCTATACACATTGAAGAAAATATGTAAATCTTCTTCAAATGGCAATATAGAAAAATATTTTTTACTAGAAAATACATTTTTAGTATACACTATAAAATATATTTATGATATTTATGATATTTTAAAATGAAAAAGTTTTATACCGTATGGTTTAAAAATATTTTGCGTCATGTTTCATAACATTTATATTAATTTTATATTTTTTTCCAGCTATTTCTAAAGAAGATCCTGATCGTAATAGAACATCTCGGGATGCACTCCCGAGTAAATTGCAATTCAATGGCTATTCTGAGGAGTACCTAGATCGAATTGAACCAAACGGAAACATACCTTGTGCCAATGATGAACACTTGTCCAGATACGGTAAGTGATACAACATGAGTACATACAAATTAAACATATTTATAAATTACATTAAAAAAAAAAAAAAAAAAAAAAAAAAACGATTTTTTGATGTGAAATATCCATCTTGTAGTGAGATATAACCAGCTAACACCATTACACTAAGTGGTAGTTAAAAAAATATTTTGCATCAATACATACATGTTGTCTTAAAAAGTTAAAAAAAACGTTGAAAGTAATTATTTTTTAGTATAATAATGTGATGTATTTTAGCGATATTACTTTTATTATTATTATATTATATTTGTCAATATCGTGATACATTTATTATTCTAAAATTTGTAATTTTATTCTTACCCGATATCTTAAACAATTCATTTTTTTTTTAATTGAATATCTATATATCTGATATGTGTTTGATTTTTAAGACTAACTATGTTTTACGTTGTTTGAAAATTGATGTAATAGTTATTAATGTTATCAAATATTATATTCTTCGTTGCATTATATTACATCTCAGCAAGTATTGCGGTTTTCAACAGTTTATATTTTTAACTTCAGTCAATATGACAATGTAGAAAAAATAAGATTCTTCCTTAGAAAGATATTGAAGAACAAGAGGGTAAAAGAGTATTATTATTCTGTAATGCGTAAAAGCTCATCATTAAAGAAAAAAGGGCAAACACGTTGAAAATAGAAATATCCTCTTCCATTAGTTCATATAGAAATGTATTTTTAAACCCTAAACAACTTCTATTAAAATCAATATTTACGCTAGTCGATCTACAATAATACCTTAATACTTCCTAATTTACTCAAAGACAAAGGCATTTTATATTTATTTAAATGTTTTATATTCTGACAATATACAATACTTTAAATGATGATTCTTAAGTTAGTATTTTTGTTTAGTTTCAAAGACAATGGATAAGAGATGTAATAACCTTATAGGTATTTGCGCAGTTTATTGATTTTTCCCTTTGTATTTTATTGACAATAGGTAGCTATTTTATTTTATTTTGTTTTATTTTTATAAACAAAAAAGGCTCAAATTTACAGTGAATGAAGATTATTATTATATTTATAATGGTTTTCTCGTAACTGTAACATGCAAATCCTTCGAACTTCACACGATCTTGCTTGAAGTTATATAATGTGTAAATGAACATAAATAAAAGTTATATCTATAGATTTATTTTTTAAATATTTGTTTATAAATTATTTTTATATTGCTTCTGTGTGTGTAAAGATTGTATAGGCTATAATATATTATAATGTGTTTAGACTTGATAGAATTAATTTCAATTGAGTAATATTATGAAAGTTAATACATAATAAATAGATAGGTTTACCTTTATTTATTTTGTTAGCTTTTAATAAATTAAGCTAGGTAAACTTCATAAACATTTTTTTAAGTCACCGTATAAGAACTTTATAGTGATCGTTGCTTCTCTTGATTTGATTTATGCAATTACGTCATATTCTGAGTTTAAATAATCCAACACAATCATATTCCACGCTTAATATGGGTTTATTTATATAATTGTTTAATTATTACTTATCCGAGATTAATTAATTCAGACATAGTATTCATAATTCATTAGTTAGTAAAACTAATATTTAGTATCATTATATTAAATATATTTATTTAATTCTTAGTGATTTAACCTTATGAATATTTTTTTTTCCATTTAAATCAATAATTTCTTCGATGTAGAGTAATAAAGAATAATACAATATAGGAAATGTATTTTATTTCTATTGTGACTTTAGGCTGTTTGTAAAACATTACAAAGGTTAACATTACAAACATAAGGTTTCTAAAATAGTTGGTATTATTATTTATACTAAAGTGTTGAATTCGTTTGCATTAGCTTAACTGTCATCAATTTAACAAATGTTCGTATTTGTAAAAAAATTACCTCTCTGGTCGTAAATTATTTTGCAAAAAACTTTACCTTATAGGTACTAGATAAAACTAAAATTGAATGCATCTTCTTTCGTCATAATGCAAATTCTATAAACGCTGAATTCTAGGTGAATTTTGGATAATACCCTGTTTTTAATATAAAATTGACCATGAGGTTGGATTAAACCATGTTTGGCTACTATAGAGCTTAATGATTTTCTTTTAAACTTAGGGTTTCGAAAGCTTTTTTGTCTGCTTTTTGAGTTGTCAATGCATAATTACTTAAGTGTATAATACGCATGAATAAATACCAACCAAGAAAATGGTAAGAAACTGAAAAGTGGTTCAATTAACTAATTCCCGTAAAATAGTTTTTGTTTTGATTCGTTATTATTAATTTTACTTTATTATTATTGTATTAATATAAACACGGCTAAATTATATCGAGTGTGAATATGATATTTAGAATGCATTTTAATATTAGTAACAAAGATATTTAGTGATAATTTGTGATATGTGTTATATTATTATTATTATTACATATAATACTTCATCTGTTGTTGTTGATAATTAGCTGATTATTAGTTGATATTTTTTATTTTAAAATGCATTATTACGCGTTTGAGTTATATCCAGGGAAAACTTCGAATAACGGGATATTAATGCTTACAGAACAAGTAGTTATAATTAAAAAACTGTCTGTGCATGACAATCGATAAATACAAATTGAAAGACATTACGTATTATATTATACATCTTAGGGTTTTTAATACTATGCATTTTGCGTATTATTAGTGCTTTCTCTAGAAATGAATAAATCAATACCATGTCGTGTTTGACAATTAAAATTAAAATTAAATATACTATTTAAGCATTTTAAGTAATCAAGTTCACTGCAATCAATTGGTTGAAAGTATGCACTGGAATTTTACATAACCTATATGTTGTAATGTATATTGATTATAAAGAATTATGTCATGAATAAAACATATTCTAGAATATTAATTTATTAAAAACAAAATCCGTAGGCTAAACATATGTTATGTGCGTGTTAAAAAAACAAAATGTATACCTACTATTTAAAATATGTAATGTAAAAAATCTATCACGGACTAAGTCATTATAAACCACAAACATGCTTGTACGTAGTATATCATGAATAAATGCGTATACAATATATAAATACCTAATAATATCTATAAAATATATTACATAATAACTTAATTTAATAAGGCTTATTAATTATTAGTAAATCATAGTTAATCTAGGCGTCCATGTAATAATTTATTTTCCTTATCATATATTTATCAAACCTGACCTAACAAAACCCTAGACATTTTGAGAGGTACCAGCTAATCCAGAATGTTCAATCGAATTTTCTAAATATTTTTATTTTACCTTATAATAATACATCAATCAAATTCACTCCGTATGAATTATCGATATAGAAACTTAAAAACATTTTGGTTGTTTTAGTATTAACAATGAGAGATGTAGCACTTCTACTTACCCCGCATGATGACGTGTTGTTTTATGTGCTTGTTTCCGCTATTTTATTAATTTATGTTTCTGTTGAAATTCATTTTTATTTTATTTATAAACATATACATTATACATTGACTGATTAATTTTAAACTGACGATTATACTTCGGCTTCATTAAATTTTTTTTAGGCAATTAATCGTTATTTTTTCAAATTTGTTATTTAATAATAATTTTTAAGTTTTTTTTTATCATTAACTTAACGTTTAGAAAATTAAAAATTAAATTTTTAATTACAGGTTAACTTATCCCTTGAGTAGCTCTTTGTTTAATTATATTAGTTTATACTTTGATTACATTATAGAAGGTACATTATTTATTTGTATGTACTTTATCACATATGAAACACATTTCTATTGTCTTAGATTAGTATATTTAAATTATAATTCTTAATTTTTTAATAATTAGTGATTACCTACCCGTGTTTATTTAAATCCAATATACAAAAATAAATTATCCGCTAAGAAATTATAAGTATTGACTTAAATATAGGTAGGTTAACATTTTTCTACTTGTACATGATTTTAATAATCGATTTGTTTCGTTAACTGTTTATACTTGCGATTTATACTATTAAAAAATTAGATTTTCTACTTATGAAAAAAAGCGTTATACTATAAGTATAAAAGGTGAACCCATCAAAATCCCATTACGGTCGTTTGTCAAATACCCGTCCCGTATGCATGTCAACCTCGTTAAGCGGTTATGTCACAACCTTTAGTGCTTCTGTCCCTGCAGGTCTCATCTATGTGTGGTAACGTTTCACTTTTGATTGGTGACTAGAAAAAAATGAAACCGTTTACATCATCCAATAGCTATATCTATCGGTTGAATCTTCTGCGGTATGTAGGGTTTTTTAAAAAGTGTTTAAGCTACCGCTTTTCATCTCGTTATTAGTAAAAGAGACAGTGTGCCATTTCTATATACAACCAACCCTAAAAAGTAAGCCCCAACAGCGTTATATTTTATACATATAACTTACTAGGTTTTTTTTTTATCAAAAATCTAAATTAAAAAACCCATTTTAGTTAGATTTGCATTATTTAATTTTTAATTTCCGTATAACCTAAATATTAACTACTATTTTTTTCTAACTAGTAAACATAATATTATGTATATATACCTACTTACAAAGTATTTTATTTTTTTTTTTTGGTGGGATTAAAAAAGTGTCATTTTACGAATGAATGCGTACCTACTACATACGTAGGTACCTAATATTTTATTACAATATTTTGTAAATGGATTTGTTTTAATAAACATTTATTTGAGTGCGAATTCTTTCAATTTAAATTCAATGAATTTAAACATGAATGAATTCGTCATTAAAATGAACATTTTGATAACTAGTTGCCTGGTAATTAAAATGTTATTGCTTGAATTCAATTAGTTTTTTTTCAAATTTCTGCTAAAAGTAAAATAATATTTAATGTATTATGTTTTATAATTTTAAAATAATCAATGTTATTACTATTTATTGGTAACATATTATTTTAATCACCACACTGGCTTAATGCAAAAGAAGAATCATGTTGTCCTAAATCAAATTTATTTAGTAAAAATATTATTTTATCCTTAAACCATATTATAAGTAACTTGATGATGTTAATAATTTTATTATTCTTCATTTCTAAGAACTTTCCTCCAAGTATATAAAATTATCTCCTAAACGAACTTCGTAAATCCAGAAACAAATGCAAAGGCCAAAAGAGTGCTCGAGTTTTCAAGTGTTGACTCTGTGTGCTGTGTGTGTAATATACATATTTGTATTTATTTGTGTGTGTGTGTGCCGTAGTTGTTAAATATATATATAATTGGATCTTAGAAGTCAAGACGTACTTTATAAAAGTAGATTAGTGAATATAACATTATGTTAACACCAACTTGTTATTGTAGGTTTAAAATACGAAATTCTTGTCATAATAAAAGTTAACAAGTCATTTTGAAAAAAAATAAAAATAAAAATCTGCCAATTGTATATCTATGTATTTTCAAATTAGGACTACGTGAACCTCGACTCTAAATGTTATATGTACGTCACGTTCTATTGTTCATTTACACACGCCGCTTACAATTCCTACTAAAGTTCAGTGTTCAATGTATACTGCTGCAAAATACAGGTTCTAACGAGCACTTATTTATGGGCTAGTAAATTTTCCACAGTTTTCTCCTGACTATAAGTAAAATGGTTTTACTTTAAAAAAAAAATACACATTCGTTTAATAAAATCTCGAATCCACTAAGTAACGAAGATCTAGTGCTTCTTAAAATTGGTATTGTATAATATTTTATCCAATTTATTATGATAAAGATATCAACAAAAACAGCCAGGAAAAAAATATTTTCATACAATTAAACAAGCCGCTTAATCAGAAAGCATAAAACCATAAAGGGGTTAGCGTGTGCATTATAGCATACACTGTAAATAAAGTGCATATATATATGCATATATGTATTATACATATATATTCCACCACGTCTGGCTCGTAATTATGAATATAATGGAAGAACCTCCCTCACTGTTTAACAAGAGCAAAACGCAAAGCTGATGAAAATTACATTTAAATCAATAGCTCTGCACTATGTGTGTTCGACATTTAAGGTGACCGTAACTTTTAATTAAATTAACAGTATTTTGTTCAACCCACCGACTGAAGTTATATTTAATCTATTTTTTATTCTTTAATAATAAATATAATATTTGTACAAGTCTTGACCATTTTGTATAATCATTTAAATATCAAAATAATATTACTTTAATATGTTATCAATTATTATGTTGGAAATCCGTTTTAAATCTTTTTTTTTTTAAATACGAATTTTAATTTATATAGATGATTTTTTTTTTTTTTAATTTGATTTTTTAGTGACTAACTAAAGTATAGTTATTATTGATACAAAATCGTTTGTAGTGAAATTAACATTTTAGAGTATATAACCATAAAATCTGTCGTCAGAGTTTTAGGAACATATAATTTTACATAAGTGAGCATTTTCTTCTTAGCTTAATTACAGTTCTTGTTATACTCGTTTTAATTTAAATTCAAATTTTACTTAACTTGTTTGAATCAAGTTTCCACTCTTAACATAATTAGTCTTTTAATACGAAAGTCCATTATTTGATTATTATCTGTGTTGTCGCCAAATGGATATGGTGCTCAGTACCTATTATTCTAAAATATTTTCATTTTTTTACAATTAAAATGAAATTTTAGACTAGGTTATTCTATATTTTGGCAACAAAAAATGTATTTAATACCATGTATTGCATATTGTATGGTTAATTTACTTATTTATTTGATCAATATAAAATAAACTATATATTAATCTTTTAATAATTAAAAAATATCTGCGGTAGGTTGATTTAGTTGGTTAAATTTACCTTATATAGTATTATTTTTGGAACTAAACTTTTATTAATAAATGACATATTTATTTATTTATAGTTATTATATTATGCATTCATTCTAAGAAACTACATGCAAAAAAATAGAATTTAATGTAAATTAACTCTTAACACATATTATAATAGTACTCTATTATGGAAATAATTTAATAAATAATATTACGTGCATTAAAAAATATGTGTATCTATACATACTAACAACTAAAAAACACATTAAAATTATTATAAAAAAAAATATGATAATGTAATAATTATAATGTAGGTACCTATCTTTAACTAATTATAATAAACTTAATCTTTTAATCATTTAAAACCGTTTTTTACCTATATTTTCTTTAGTAAATTCCTTGTATTTAATTGTTATTCTTGTATGTGTATTTTGGATATTAATATTTGTGTAAAAGAAATTACTATGGTACCTATTTTGTTGAGATTATTCTAGAAATCTGAGAACTTTTAGCAATACAATACAGTGTGGACTTGTGGTACTTCATTCGATCAAAAAATTAATTTGTTTGTATAGGTATTGTGCATAGTGCATACTGCATACATTATTATATCATACATTTATTGCTTGAGCTGTGATTTATTATTTTTAATATCTTAAATTATTTATTAATTTATTGTTGAAATATACTCGGAAAAAATACTTCTGTAACAAAAAATATTATAAAAAAAAGTTTTATATTATAGCGATTGATACCAAAAAAATGTCTTATAAAAAACATATTCTATCTTTTTTTTTAATGTAACCAACAAAGATTTCCCTAAGGGGTTGATCTTTTATTTGGTCGCACCCTTTTTGGCGGGTAGAAAAAGATCCAAAGTTTATTTTTATTGCTATAAGTTATATGTATCTAAAATGCTAATAAAAGTTAAACCTAATGCGGGTGGCTTGTATAGAGGATTTTTATGTTTTTAAATCATTAATATAACCAAAATTGTTTTC
This sequence comes from Acyrthosiphon pisum, assembly GCF_005508785.2. Lineage (NCBI taxonomy): Eukaryota > Metazoa > Arthropoda > Insecta > Hemiptera > Aphididae > Acyrthosiphon > Acyrthosiphon pisum. The sequence goes on from NC_042494.1 coordinate 135,575,854, forward strand.
TTTGATCGAGGGACACTACATTTTTATCAAACTAAACTACAATAATTATTTTTAATGATTTAAATTTCTAAATTTTGATAACAATGTTCATTCGTATACTTTAATTTTTTTAATTTTTTTTATATAATTAAAAATACATTTAACTAGAACACTAAGTATAACGATTAACTTTTATTGACGATTTATAACGTATATTTTAAACAGTTTTAATCATATTATATCCAATTTAAAGTATATAATTAACATAAAATCAAATTGTACAAAATCAAGTTAATTAATTTATCATCTCATTTATTGTCCCGAAAAGAAAAATGAACTTAGTACTAAAGGTTCAGTTTATCCAATACTTAATTTATTTTAATTAAAAACCTTTATTAATAATTTAATAATAATTGTTTAAATCGAACTAGACGTTGTTGGCATTTATACAACGTTTAATATTATTAAAATATTTTTAAGGCAAACAAATTATTAAGTATAGATATTTTAATAGTTTATTACACAGAACCTTTAACTATAAACAATGTTATTAGACATCGTTAAAATTTGAGATGTGCATGAAATATCAAATGACTGGGTTGTGAAAAAAAATTTAAAACCGCTAGGTAATATAACGGGTAATAGTTTGCATCATATAATATAGTTAGCTTGTTAATTAAACGATAAGCTTAAAAAAATGATTACTTAAAATAAATAATTATAACTATTTACTTAAGTCTAATTAATAGACACTTATTATATATTTTTTTATTATACTAACTACTCGATTTATGTATTTTGAATTTGTATTTTGTGTAAATATAATATGATATACTGAAAGCTATTGTTTCTGAATTTCTTAAAACAGAATAAACCCATCTAATCGTTTATGCTGGCATTCGTTTCTAAATCTCTCCTGTTATAAATAATATAAACCTCGCGTCATATTTCGTGTGGCAGAGTTTCCTTTGGACATTTTCTCTTATTAAAGACCCTAACCCTCCACCACCGTTCTGTCGTGCTCTACAAATAAAAACGTTCTCTTGAATAATAGTTCCGGCCTGTCATCTTCAGAGCACTTGCCAGGCTATTATCATACGCAATACACCTCCGAACCCCTCTTTGCACTTAACTAAAAAACAAAACAAACCGTAAGTGTACAAAATCATTGTTTTTACAGAGAGAGGATTTTCAATAGAAATTACTCTCACAAACAAGGATGATTTTTCGTTGTATTTTATATTAACTTTGACGTTACCGGCATTATGAATAAGTTACTTTATGGATGGTTACTGGTTGGAGCAGTTTATGTTGAAAAAAAATTATAATTATATAATAAATAGTGAAAAAAAGATCTAGTTATAAACTGTTCGGTTCGGTTCGGTTGTATACACGGGGGATTTTAATTTCCTGAACGTCGTGTAATCTATAAAAGGGTCAACGAACAGATTTCATCAGGTGAAGTAATTTGTCCCCTAGCTCCGGGAATTGCATTTGTATGTGTATGCGTGTGTGTTTAAAGCCGAATGAGAGGAGAGGTGAGGGATTCATTTACTCGACTTTGGCAACATGACAAAAGCGTACATGGAGTGCAATTTAGACGTTTGGATGACAAACGCCCATCAAAGCCAGTTGCCGGATGTGCCCTCTGCGTTAATTTCTACTAATAATATCATTCCGACGTCATTCGCATTGGTTGCGCTGTTAATGATTTTTTTATTTATGTCCCTTAAAACACTTCGAGCTGTCACGGTATGTGCAATATAGGTATATATTCTTTAGCATCCCCCCCTCATATGTGTGATAATTTGTGAATGAAAAGTGTATTTCACTGTCAAGTGTCAACTAGGTATGAAATTGTATTTTCGTTTTGTGTTTATTATTATATGCTGTTCAAAAATCCCGTACTTGGGATAGTATTTTCTTCTATCATTAATATTATATTCATATTAAGATGCGTGGTTTTGAATTGTTTATTTGTATTTCTACTTTCGTATAAAATATAATATATTATGTTTATATTACATTGTAAAAAATACGTCGATACAAATGGGGTGTGTTAAAATGTGTTATGAATATAAACTATATTATGTAAGTACCAATATTAGGTTACTTTTATTTCGTTTTTGTTTCCCCAGTGTGACGTAGTAGTTGTACAAAATTGTTGAAAATATCAATAATACCATTTTTCTAGTTTGGGTTTTTGGTTTGGTTTTTTTTTTTTAGCAAAGGGAAATTCTTCGACCTGTTTGCTTTAATATATTACCATATTATACTATGTAGGGTGTCCTAATTTATAGTCATTCGTCCGGTCCGGATGGCATTTGACATCCGAATTCCGTGATAACGCGTGTTCAAATGACATAATTTATAACTTTCAGTATATAGCTAATATTATAAACCTACCGATTACTACGACACTATTTTATTAGTTAATTTACGAAAATCATAATTCCGTGATAACAATTTTAACAATTTGACTATGAAATTTTTGACTTATAATAAATCTTCAAATTTATTTTTAAAGTTGCACTAAAATGTTTAGCAAAACATATTAGCCTTTCTTCTTTTTTATTCTGACAATTTCAGTATCAATAACAATATTTACTAAACCTATTTGTTATACACGAACAATCAACAAATCATCGTTATTTATAATTAAAGTTTCATGGAAACTTCTCAATTTGTATCGAAAAGTATTCAACATTCGATTTATTACTTACTCAGTTCTTATAAGAATAGTTCTTACTTTTAAACTTGTATAGATATTGATATTTTTAATAATTATAATATATATTTAAAAGTATAGTACTTACTATTTAGGTACCCAAATTTAAAATTATTTACTATTCAAATTATCATAACTAGGGCTCGGATGTTGTTGCACTAAAAATGTTATGAAATTGTTGCATTATTGCTGTGAAAAAAAACCCAAAAAACCCAAAAATACTTCCCGTAGTCATATTATAGCGTAATGACCGCGCTCTACTAATTAAATGGGTTTTTCAGTAACTCCGACGACGACGGTCAAATAAGCCGTCACGAGTCACAACCAACAAAGCCCGACATAACCATAGATTATTCCTGTATAATCTAACAAAAAAAAATGAAAACACAAAAAAATACATAAAATTGTATTGAAAATGACGACAATCAATAAAATTGAAAAAAGGTCAAAAATTGCAAAAAGTTGCACTTAAAATTTTTGCATATTAACAAATTTATAACCTACTTAGGCCGAACAATAGAAAAAAAGTTGCAAATGCAACAACATCCGAGCCCTAATTATTAGATACATCAGAAATAAAACAGCACATTATGTAAATGATTAATAATTATCTTTTATTATTTTGTTTATATATATAATATAGGTCTATACATGGTTTACAATAATATATCTAGTTTTTATATATCACGTTTAAGGAAGATGACCAGTTGTTGTGTGATCTAGGTTGAAAGCTTCCTGTCTTCCTTCTTGTACCTATATAGTCGTACGTAAGACATTCGGTTATATAACGTGTTTTACTGTAAGGGGAGTTACCGTAACTAGTATATTTTATTGAATAGAAAATAATCGTATAGTCATTACAATATATTATATTAGAGTGATGAGACAACTGAAGTATAATATAGGTAGTAAAATGTTAAGTAAATACTAAATTAATGTAATTTTATTACAAAATAAAAAATCAGGAACGATTATTATTAATTTAATATTTATATTTTTAGACTGGAGTTCTGGTCTTGGTGATCAAGAACGAGTTAAACGGCAGTTATCTGTGTCGTCTGATTCAAAGCTGTTGGACGAAGCTATATGCGAGGAGACACGTGTCATACTAAGACCTAAGAAACCTCCTAGGCCTAAATCTGAAGTGTTCCTAAACCAACCCAACCACAGACGAACCAAACGGTATTCGGCATTTGGGGTTAGTATTTGCTTAACTTTGACTTAATAGGTATATATATTTATGCGTGTTGAAAGTAAAGTACTTTAATCCGTCCTACAGCCTTGATAAAAAATAAAATGAAATCCAGTTTTGTTTTAAACACTAATGACATTTATAACTCCATTCATTATAATATAGCTTTAAGCGGCCAAGAAATGTTCAACCTTTTTATACCTCGTTATTTTCCCCTATTGAATCTTGATTTCTTTTTTCTCTTTAAAATATGACACGTAACTTTGACTTTCACTAAACCCGAGAAATATTATTAAAATCGCTTTTAGACGTAACCTCCCCCATAAAATGTATAGTATATTGTTTTTCATGCAAAGTATCTTGAATTTTTAACTTTTGTTTTTTTTATACAGGGAGATTCTCCATTTGGAAAATCAGAGGCGTACATAAAATTAGACCCGCTTGGTGAAGGTTCCTATGCTACCGTGTTTAAGGGGTACAGTAAGTAAGTACAAAAAATGGACTAAATAATGGTACCTTTATAATAAATATATTTATAGATTTATTTTTATTCAGTAAAAACTTAAAACTTTATTGTACGTTTGAGAAGAATTAAAAATGGTTTTATGCATCAAATATCGTTATTTAGAATTAATTATGTGTAGATATAATTAATGTTATAATTTTTATAATAAAATGATTAAATAACAATCAAACATTTTGAAATATTTACTTTTGTAAATAGATATAATAATTATTAATTAGTTCAATAGTATTGGTACCTACTATAATATTTATGATAATAACATAATTTAAGTTATCGTTTTTAAGATATTAATATTTACAACTTCTTTAAACCGTAAAACGTGTTGTTTTTTATAGTTTATAATTTGAATGAAATACAATTATTTACCTATCAGGTAGTAAAAATTACTTATCAAACATTTATTGATTTATTATATTAAGGCTGTTGAAAGTGAACCATTTTTAAGGGGTCGCATTTAGGCAATATTTTGTATACATCATGAGTTATGTGTGACTGTGTGTAGTGACCACGATTTAAGATATTATCTAAGATACTCGTGGTAGTGACTGATCATTAGTATGCGCAAGTTCCCCAAATGCTTTATGTAATTAAAGATAGGTAAGCTACGACGGCTATGATTTTTGGAAATCAGTAACGGGCAAACGCGCAGTCACGCGTCACTAAATTTTGCAATCAAAAAAGTTTGAACATGCAAGTCCCCAAAAAATTCACCCAGTACCAAAAGCCCAATTTTAATTTTGAAAACATTTAAATTCCTCATTCTAATAAATAATTTCTACGATACGTAGAAAATGGATTTTCGATTATTTGTATGGTTTAATTAGTATAGTACCAAATGAATTATATGTACCTACATATATATTTTTCAAAATTCACCTTTACTTTAATGTTACTAAAAAGAAAAATCGAAAATCTATTTCCTACATAACCTAAAAAAGAGGATATAAGAAATTAAAATATGTTTTCAAAATTAAAATCGGATTTTAGGTATTGGGTGAATTTTTCTTCCGATTATTAGTTTAAATCGGGATTGGTATATTGGGTCCCAAATGACCTTATCTCGGTAAATTGGGTCTCGATAAAAAAAAGGTTATAGGTAAACTGAGTCCCAAAAATAAAATGTTAGTATGTTCATTCTATTTTTTTAGTATCAATCATCTATATTAGAAGTCAAATTTTATAATTATATTATATTATACTTCATAATATTATGTTCTAAATAAATATATGGTATAAAATATTATGTTCTCGGTATAAATTAAAATATATTATATCTAAATGCACGAAAAAACGACCAGCTTTCAACAGCTTTAACGTTATAACATAACTATTAAAGGCACGGTGTTTAGCAGAACTATTTAGTGAGGATACTTCAAAATTTAAATAAAATGAAAAGTTATAGTGACTGTGAACAATAAATTTATTTATAATAATGTGTAAAGAGTTATAATGGCAGGTAGTTCATAAACCAAACGGACTTTTCCGTGATTGAATACGTATGTGTATTGTGTACGAATATTAAAGGTTCATGAGTAATATATGAAGAAAAATTCACCGAACATTCTTATGGTTCTTAATATAGTCTGTACGTCTTTCCAATTTTGTAAATATAGGTTACCAAGAGTTTAAATAATAAAAATAAATCTACGGAGTTATTTGGTAGCACATTTTTCCCCCTCAAAGAAACATTATGTACCTGGTTTTTGTGCTTTGATGAAAATTTAAGAAATAGAAAAACGTTTGTGTTCCAATCTTATGATATTTGTTATTACATATCTATTTATTAGGATACAATATGAATATTTTATGAATTCCGTTTTATATAATATTATGTAGTTCATGTAGTTGTTACAAATCCGATCATATATCTATATATATATACTTATAGGTATTCCGGTGTTTGTTCATTACTTACCTGTGTTGTTATTCTATATTGTTCCACCGTCTTGACAACAATAAATCATAACTGATCCTTTACATTGTTTTTCTCTAGTTTGACCAATCAAGTCGTTGCGTTAAAAGAGATAAGACTACAAGAAGAGGAAGGTGCACCTTTCACGGCGATCCGTGAAGCTTCGTTGTTGAAAGAACTGAAGCACAACAACGTGGTCACTTTACATGACATTGTGCATACACGCGAAACACTTACATTCGTTTTTGAATACGTAGTAAGTCTTCCGCATATTATATTTTTACAATACACATATTTGATTTTAGGTAACCTAAACCTGTATTTTTATTGTGACAATCTATTATTTATTACTATTATTATTTCATATTAGATAATATTTCAAAAAACTCGTTTATTTTAACACTGACTTGTCCTTATTATATTTAGATTATTTTTATAATCACTTAATAATATTTTAATACTAATGTAATATAGATATTATAATATCTTTAAATTTAAGTACAGTAATAATGTTAATGTACTCAGAACATATTGATGATAAAATTGTTTTTCTACCCTAAATAGTATTTATACATAAAAAAAAATATTAGGTTGTTTGTTTATATTTCAAACGAAATATCCTACTGTTTATATTTATGACTTATGTGAATAGAAATAACTTATACATCTATGGTAGCAGAAGTTAACATTTTACATTCTATGCATGTGAACATTTCGAAAATAATAGCATTCTATTTATAATATGCTTAATTAATATTAAATCTGTACCACAGAAGTCAACTAACGCAAGTCCATTTTTTGAAATTTTGAGTTAGTTATATAAGCAGAATATGTTTTTTGTGATCTTTTTAAAGGTATCAAAACGTAAGTCCTGTATACAATAAATGCATAGATAGAAAGAAGTATACTAACTTAAGTCCGAAACTATGATAGGAGTATAGAAACGTATGTCCAGCGTTTACATAAAAAAATAATACAAAATAATATTTTTAAAGTATACAATTGTAAGTCCATTGCAACAAATATTTTTGATTTGTCTCTCCTGTAAAATTTGCTTTTTGTGACTTGCGTTAGTTGACTTCTGTGGTACAGAAATGGTGTCTATAATAGGCTCTAGAGCTAAAAAAATAAATAAATTCCCTCTATAATAAATGTTCATTTAATTTGATTACATTCAGCTGATAGCTCGTAATGCATCCATTATACTATAAATGCTTATGAGTCATAAACCTTGCCTACAATATAAAACAATGAATTATTATGATTTGTTTTTAATATTTAATTTGTCTACAACATATATTGGTTTTAATGACACCATACAATTATAGAGTTATTCGAATACATTATAATTTGTATGTTTTATTTATATCTTAAAAATATATTTCATATTTAATAATTTAAATGCAGAATTTATCATATTTTAATACCATTGTCAAGATTAAGTTGTACTTTAAATCCAGGAACTTTGTGATCATATTTAAAGCAATATTTTTATGACTAGGTTTAAAAAAATAAAAATATATTACGCCCTCATTTTAAAATTTAAAATTTAAACAATACAAATAATATTAAGTAATTTAAAAAAAAATCTTAATTATTTCTAAAGAATATCATAGTATAATATGATTATAATCATATTATACTAATCCATTATAATGGACAAAACAGAAACAGTGAAAAATGAGATATAATAATGAAACTCATTAAATTTGTGTTTATTATTTTAGCATACCGATTTATCACAATACATGGAAAGACATTCAGGAGGTCTTGACTATTCAAATGTACGACTATTCATGTTTCAATTGTTCAGAGGCTTAGCATATATACATCAACGTCGTGTGCTCCACAGAGATGTCAAGCCTCAGAATTTGCTCATCAGCGAGATAGGAGAACTTAAATTAGCTGATTTTGGTATGAGTATTGATAATTTATTACGTAATAATAATTATGCTATACACTTCAGGTTATGTAAAAAATATGTATTATTAATGTTGTTGTTTAGGATTGGCTCGTGCTAAGTCAGTGCCAAGTCATACATACTCGCATGAAGTAGTGACATTGTGGTATAGACCACCTGATGTCTTGCTTGGGTCTACTGACTATTCAACGTCCTTAGATATGTGGGGTGTTGGATGCATATTCATTGAGATGATTACTGGTGTGCCCACATTCCCTGGAGTACGAGATACATATGATCAATTGGATAAAATATTTAAAGTTAGTATACAATTATTGATGTATGTGTATTAACTTTTGACGGTTTTAACTATGTTTCATAGATTTTGGGTACGCCCACAGAAGAACATTGGGAAGGTTGCACACATCTAAAAGGTTACAAAGAAGGAAGAGGAAAAATATTTATGTATCCACATCAAAAGCTAGGTCATGTGTTCCCTAGGTTGTATGACATTGCCGAAGGCGAGAACTTGGCTACGTCATTACTTCAAGTACTAATTTATACTGAAAATTAATTTTATACCTGTATTGTACATTTATGTATAGTTCATCAATAGACAGTATATTTAATATATTTATACTATATGTGAATATATAATTGCATTATAATTGTATTATATAAATAGCAAAAGAAATTTTGTTTTTTCATTATTATTTATTACAAACAAATCAATTGAAAATGTCATATTACATAATATTATCTTCACAAAAATTGTTATATCAATTTACAATAATGAAAAAATTATTTTAATTTGGTAACTTTTAATGAATAAGTACATACATACAATTAAAAATATTAAACATCATTTTTATATAAACATTTTTTTTTTTTTTTTTTTTTTCATAATCTAATTGAATTAAAATATACATCCAAATACATACTCAAATAACTAATTTAATCTTCTTATAAAAAGTTCTTATCCTAATATTAAAAATTTGATAAATGTTAATATTTATTTCAATTTTTGTGCATCAAATTTAATGTTCCTTTTAATGATTCTTATAAATAATTTTATAGACATCAAATATTTTTTCATTCTATGTAAATTTTAAGTATATTGTATATACTATATACACAATTGTTATTATTAAATTTTGATATAATTAATATTATAACTAATTATATTAATTAAAAATATTTAATATGCATTTAATTTAAATTGTTACTGATAATATTGAAGTATTCATATACCATATTTTTTTCATTTGATTTAATATATATTATATTTAATGCTTATAAAAATATATTATTTTTTTCAGCTTAATCCAGATTTGCGTATCAATGCTCCATCTGGTCTTAGGCATAAATATTTTCAATCACTTCCCAAAGCCATATATGATCTTCCAGATGGTAAGTAAAATATTGAAGAGATTTTAAATATTAATTTATACTAATGGTATTTTGGTACTTTCAGAGGTGTCTATTTTCAGTGTAAAGGGCGTTCATCTGAGTCATGAATCAAGAACTACGTTCAAGTGTTAAATGTTTTTTTTTAGTAATTATGAAGTTATTACTAATTATTAGCTCAATAAAATTAAAATAATAATATTATATATAAGTATAGTTGTTTACCAGAAACATTGAGTTGTGCGGCCCAATCGGGGCTCTACGCGTCTCGGCTGTTGAGCCATTTTGCTGTGATGATGATTATTTTATATTTCCTATATTCATACTTATAAATGTTAGTATATCAGTGTTGTAAAGGGCTTCTAGAATGAAAATATTTAAATATTAAAAAAAAAAAAAACTAAAAAAAATACATTTGGTTATAATATTACAATAAATTATAAACTTATTAAAAATATGAAGAAAAAAAAACAGAACAAAGATAAAATAATATAATATAAGATATATATTTTTAGGGTGGTAATAATTCTTCTGTTTTTTGCAGTTTTCACTACTAAAATATTAGTATTTAAGGCAAATGAAATTGCTCAACAAAGTGGGGGTCAACTGTATAACAATCTAGTTACATATATTATGTATACTTATACATACATATATTTGTATCTGTAATATTAAATATTAAATTTAAACTGAACAAAATAACTTAAATACTCTCCCCACATTCGCTTTGCCGTCCCTTGAACGTCCAGTAAATATGATATTATTGTGTTTGAAAAACATTCCTAAAGTTGCGCCAATCACAAAATTTTCCTCTACGATTATATTTGTTTTTGAATAGTTTATTTTAAATTTGTCGCTTGCCGTCCAATGGGTCCGTCAAAGCAAAATATTCCTCTGAACACACTTTATTTAGCCGATAACTTAAACAAAATTTCCAAGATGACTGATCATTGACATCAGATTTTATGTTATTGTTAAACTATTTAATAATAGGTACCGATCCGTGTACGTTCATTTATATTAATGGTTGTGTTTTTAAGCACATTGTATTAACTTTATGCATTTTACATATATATATATATATATACATATATATCTACTTACGTGTATATTATAATATGTCTCTTTTCTTTTTTTCTTTTTTTTTTTTTTAATATTTCTTTTGTATTCAAGTAAAATGTATACAAAGGTTGAGTTAAGAAATACTAGAATTAAATCAAAATGTTGATTTAATCAAATTATATTGATGTACAATTATATTTTATTGTAATTTTTTTTATAGTTTTAAAAATCACAACTATTTTTTATTTTTATTTTTCTTATGGTGGTACACTCAACATTTTTAATTTTTTAATTTAAAATTGTGTAACTCAACCTTCTTAGGTACATAGTAAATCTTAGTTCATACAATATATTATATAAATATATAAATATATTTTTTTTTCAAACTAATTTCATTGTCTCTCTTAATAGGTAGCAAATATATTAGCGGCTAAATATTATATTAACGAATTAATAGATTATAAATGGTAACACCTTTATATAATAGATATTTCACTGTGTCCCAAATTTTGCACACGCTAGTGAGATAACCAATTTTTGTCACTAATGAAGTCAATTAACTTATTGTGAATGATGAAGTCGCGTACTTTAGTATTTTTTTTTTTTCTGTAAAACATTTTGTACGCAGTATTCTTTTGTGAAACATTTAAGGCAATATATTATGTGGATTTCAACTGTGATTGTAAATCATTGTGTTATATGTTAACAATTGTAACGGTTTAGTAAAATTTGTGTAATTTATTTCCAAACAAAAAAAATGTTTGTAATATCCTTCCCGTATCATTCTCCTGCCCATTGAACTACTGTTTTGTCTATATTTTAATGTATTGTCATAATAATAATATTATATTTATTATTATTAATGTAATATTGCGATTCTATGTGACAATTATTATTATTATTATTATTATTATTATATTATGATGATTTTTATTATTATTATTTATTTATTTTAGGACTGTTGAAAAAAAAAAAACGGGTGTAAATAGAATTATTATCATAACTTTGTCATTTATATAGTTTGTTTATATATTATATTTGTTTAAAGACTTTATATTGTAGAACGACTCATTAAGTGTAAAAAAAAAAAAGAATTAAATTATAAAATTATAAAAACAACAAATTTCTTAAAACAAATATCAAGTTTTCTTTTATTTACTACTTGCTAAATATTTGTATCTTATTAAGCGCCTAACACACAAGTAAAACTAATTGTGCCACTTTGTATGTACAAATGATAATTCATCACACGTCAAATGGGTTGGAGATCCATGTTGCCACTGACAGCTCGCCGGAATCATGTAAATGGCCAAGACGTCAATATGTATGCGAACAGCAGTAAGAACAAATGTTTTTTGTTCAGGTCTGTAACAAATATTAATAAGAATAAAAATTTAAATCTTGGTGATTAGTTATTACATAGTCACGTTAATAGTTTTTTTGTGTTTTTAAACACCGGAATCATTGGCGTAATCTGGCGGGTGGAAAGAGGGATCAACTGCCCCCTCAGATATTTAACTGTGTGGGCAATAGCGTCATTTTACCTAACATATTTAATTTTTACCCCAAGAATTAACTCCAGATTATGCCTATGACCAGAATGTTGGTAATTACTAATTAGATATTAGGTATAACCAAATATATTAAGTCATTATGGATCAATTCCTTAGAATGTGGTTTTGATCGGAGTTTATATAGCTTGGTATGATGCACCCAATATGAAACTTAATATTATCAGCTATTTGTAAATGATTATGCATATCCCTATGGGCTCATTGAAACTTATGTAGACTGATTAGCTGGTCTACATTATAATAGTAATATTACGTATACCAAGACAACTGCCCATGCTTGTCACACTCATGTGAACTGAAACTTACTAATCATGTGGAAGGTGCATCATACAAAACTAATGTGATCCGAGGACACAGATAGTTGGACTCTACCTATAAACTATCGATGATTACTTTTTGTAATCTATTAAATTATATATATATATCGAATGAAAAATACAATCTAAAAAAAAAAAAAACGTTAGACATAATGAATTTAGTTAAATAATAATATGACATGTAGTACCTACCCAGTTATCTGTAATATAAATAAATTCCACATTTTATTTAAAATTGTAAAAAAAAATTACATTCATTGCTCCACTCAGAACTAGTGGCGCCCAACCCTATTTGAAAATAAGGTGGGTGGGTATAATAACATAAAATAATCAACTTGAAATATGTTCATAGTTAATCACAGATTATATTGGTTAGGTAATACCTTAATATTTACTAATATTATCAATTAAAATATGATAAAATGTATAAAATAATATAGGTAATTTAGTTTGTAAAGGGGCGGGTGGGTGGGTAAAATTTTTCTTACTACAGCTACACCTGAAAAATATATCTTGGGCGCCACTGCTCAGAACTGAGATGACGCGTGAAGAGACATGGATATTGGATACCAAATAATCGACTCCAGAGTCCAGAACTCCAGACTATGCGAATTGCTAGGGACTTTATATATTCCATACATAATATCTACCCTTATATTATATACTAGGACACATCGATAGCGTCCGGCACTCCGGCCATCACCAGATGCTTATCTCAAAATTATACAAAAGTGACTTGGCATTAGTTCGTCGTTACAATGTATAATACAATTGTCTGTATATTACCACCATAACGTATAATGTACCTAGGTAGGTACTACCTAAGTATTTTTGTGATTACGATAAAATAAAGGCGCATTCACAGCTACGTCGTGTGTCGTGTCGTGCGAGGGCTTGGTTATTATATGGTTACGATTGGTAACCATATTGGTTAATAAGTTGAGCAGTATTCAATTCTTGGTATATTCAGTTGAAACTTGGTTATTACATGATACCAAAAAAGTAATATCCAATCTCAATACGAATCGATCGACACGACCCGATACACGACTCAGCTGTGAATCCGGCTTGATAATGTTACAATATTGTGGCTCCACAAATAAAAAGCTGATAATACCTATACTTAATATTATTTGCATTGCAATGCTGCGCATATTACGATTACTTATCCTATATATTATGGTATAGAGTCCGTTATAGTACCCCAAAAATTTAATTTCAAAGTATTTTAAGTAGATAGCTATTAGGTAGGTACTCTACAAATTCGTAAGAACAATTATTTGAAATATAGTTTAAATTTGCGAATTGCGCCATTCTAAATAATATAATATTAAATAATAATTAGGTACCTAAATGTGTATTATTTTAATACCCACACACACTTTAAATCCTAATGTCAATAATAGATTTAGAATAATGTAATAGTTTCAACTATTGTATAAATATGCTAATTCAATGTAGCATAATATGAAAGTAAAACTAGTAAAAGATAATAAATTTTAATACTTATAATATTGTTAGCTAAGGCCCTAGGACCTTGTTACCAAGGTAAAAATATATTAGTATATACAAATATTTTTCTTGGTATATTTCTTACCGGTTTTATTTTTAACTATGATGTATTTAAAATTTAAAAAATTCATGTCGGCTCAATTATTCGTAATTCTAAAATCACTCTTAGAATATCTACTGTTAAAAAAATCGAATCTTCCTCTGCACCCTTACACCCGCACCCGCTCAAGGTTGTGATCTTGCACCGAATCTTTACAACATACGTCAGACATACCTCAAACTCCTGAAACACAATTAGCCACGGTTGTTATGACACAGTCATATTATCCACACACAAAGTTATTACTACAGCTTCATACAGAATTCGCAATATCACGTAAGCCTCATTTAATCTTTGTGCAAAAGCTGGTATTGATCAAAATAAATGAAAGCAAGTCAACACAATAGTCACCATACTCTGATCTTACGGTATTCAAATCTGGGGCTCGGCTAAGACGTTCGTCCCATGCTACTAAGAAAATCTCGGTGGGCCTTAAGTTTGGGCCGGTCGTGTGAATGGGCGCTTGTAAATTACTCCCACGTTAAGCAGGTATTAAAAATACTATAGTAAATTGCGCCCGGGATATTTTGGCTTCTTGAATAAGTATAGTAAATTGCACCCGGGATTTTTCGGGGTCTAAAAATAGGTATAGTAAATTGCGCCCATAGTATCTAAGTGACTTGAATTCATCGTTACCTATTATGTGTATTTTAAAAATACTGTTGTTCATTCAGTAGCGAAATTAGGGGGGGGGATAGGGGGATAGACTCCCCAAAACTTTTTTTTTACTGCTAACATTTCGATCAAAGTATCGATAATGACCATTCATGTTTGCTAAAAACGTATATCCCCCCCTCCCCACAAACCAAATTCCTAATAACGCTACTGTGTTCATTTATTGGTGGATAAGCCGAACGTTTATCGCTATAATCGTTATGATATTAGCTATATCAATGCCTTTACGCGCATACAACAACTTTACGTATAGGTTATATATTAGTAAACCGTTTACGTGCAACAGTGATACATGGATATTATACAAACTGGATTTAAACAGAAAGAAAACTATGTTATAATCAGCCATACTTTTAAATTTTAAAAATTAAAACTTGAGTTGTCTTCGAGTGAAACAAAGTGGTGATGTAGTGTAAAAACGTGCATTTAGTCGCTAAATGAGTGTCCTTATAATAATTCTATTGGGCGTAATTTACTACACAGAAATTTGTACCTGAAAAATACTGGGCGCGATTTACTACACAGAAATGTATACCTAAAAAATACCGGGCGCAATTTACTACATAGAAATTTATACCTGAAAAATACCGGGTGCAATTTACAATTGTTTCTCTTCGTTGGGCGCAATTTACGTTTGCCCATAGTAATAGTAATATTATTAATATTATTAGTCATAGACATTTAGTAAATATGTCTATGGAAATTAATAAGAATAATGAACTAATCAGTAAATCGATTTTAAAGTAAGTTGGTCAGTAAAGTTCGTACAGCTACGATAAATAAAACCTAGTAATTGAAGCGATTTATTAATTACCATGTGAATATGACAGTCAAATTTTAGCTTTGCGTCAAATAATATACCTAGGTCTTTAATAGGACCGGTAGAACCTCGACGAGTTAATCCATTTATATAGTAATTATAGTTAGAAGTCGATCTAGATCTAGTGAAAGTCATTATCTGACATTTATTAATATTAAGTGATAGATAATTGTTAGTGCACCAATCATAAAGGATATTCAATTCAGATTGAAGGAAATCAGCATCCAATTGTGAATTAACTGTACGAAACAATTTAATATCATCTGCAAACATTAGCTTAGAGCAATTTTGAAATTTGATATCCTTCTTAAATATATTGAATAATATTGGAGCTAAGTGAGATCCTTGTGGAACACCAGATGTGATACGCATTGGAGTAGAATTATAACCTTTATAAGAAACAATATGAAAACGATTTTGGGTAAAAGAAATTAACCAGTTTAGGAGGGAACCACATACTCCGATTTGTTCTAATTTTGTAAATAAAATCTGGTGATTAACTTTATCAACAGCTTTGGAAAAATCAGTGTAGATAACGTCAACACTATTACCAGTCTTAAGGGCATCAGATGAAAAATTTTGGAAGACGAGCAGATTAGTAGTGGTACTCTTATTACGCCGGAAACCATGCTGATCGTATCCATGATAGTTATCACAAGGAAGAAGCGGGCAATCTGACTTATTAACTGATATGTTATTTGCATCAGATAAAATCAAATCTAAAATTGAACCATTGTTATTTACTACATGGTTAATTGAAAAATATTTAAAAAAGATAATTTTGACAAGAATTCTGACTGTTAAAGTTAAGTTGAATAAGCTAGGGAAAAAGCGTATAGAGCTAGGAAGCCAAATTAATTTTGGAAGATTGTAGTCGCCAACCATTATTATATTTTTTACATATGGTAAATTAGATAGTAGGTAACTAATGATATTAAAATTAATATTATAATATTATCGATGTTAGAACGAGGTGGAAAATAAACATTACTTACTAATATATGGGAAGCATTAATTTTAATATATAGTACAAATAGATACTCAACAGGACTGGCGGGTACAGATAACATACGAGAACAATATTTATTATTTACAGATAATAGTATACCGCCGCCTCTAGAGCAGGAGTTGCTATTGTATTTGAGTTACCTACTACGGTTATAGCGATAAGTAGTATAGTTATTAAAACCTAATTCCGATGTAATGACATTTTGCGATAACCAAGTTTCAGAAAGACTAATAATATTATATCAAATAAACATACATTGTGCATTAAGGGTGTCGGTGCCAGTATTTCCAATTTTCGAAATTTCTATGCTATTTGAATATTATGTTTTATATTTTAGTTATTGCCTTAATTATTATACTTTTCCACTAATCTACAGCTCCATACTTATTTAGACGGGGTCGATACGGTGTATTATATCAACGAAAATGACTTCACGGGAAAAACTCTCACGCCCTGTAGAATTGTCGGATTTCGTTAACTTTTTTTTTTCCGAAAGATGAGAAGTTTCTACAGGTCGGATCAAAGCTCGATTTTTTATTTTACTTTGAATAGTAGTAGAAAAATACGTTTGAAAAAGGACAAATATTATGCATTTTAAAATGCATATTCCAGTTTCTATAATTATAGTTTTCAAAATCAGCTTTGATCCGATCTACAAATGTCTCTACTTTAAGATTAAAAAAAAATTAACGAAATCCGACAATTCTACAGGTCGTGCAGTTTTTTTCAGTAGTACATGTTTTTGTACCAAAAAAAACATTCCGGCACCGACACCGTTAAGACCATTTAATTTAGTATTAATTTCCGTGGACATTTTAATAGTATATATTTAAGCGATCAGAAACAGGGCCCGTTTACTAGTTTTTGAAATAGTTGGGATACCTTTTAGGAACTTGACAATTAAATCAGTCTCACCACCTGCTTTTCGTTCTACAAGCTTGGCATAGACGTTTCGCAGTTGATCACATTGCATTTGGGTTTGGTCCGGAGAAATACGAATGGAGCTGTAGCTTGGAGTTGAGCGTAATTTGTGTTTGTTTTTTAGAATTACGAAAACGTCAGAGGCATCTTGCAGAGTAATTTTTAACGGGCGAGGTTTTGTAGATTTTCTACCTAATCTGCTGATGGCTGTAGGAGTCATAACAATAGATAGACTATCAAAAATAGATTTAATTACAGAAGAGTCATTTGTCGGGGTATTATCATCAGATTCCGGAACATTGAATATAATCATATTACGTGATCTTAACTGTCAGTCGGAAACTTCAGATATTATTTGGTTATCTGTTAAGGTACCTATTCATGGACTCCAATTTAGATAAACGGGTTTCTATTAACCCTATGCTGTTGACGTTACTTTATCTTCTGGTGAGGTGGTACGAACGCCTAGGTTACGCAATTGATTTGAAACATCGTAAATTTTTTTATTGAGCTTACCGAAAAATTGTTCATGCTTAGAAAGAGTAGTTTTAATTTCATTAACTGCAGCAAAATTGATATCAATTTTAGATACATTATCAATGTCCGAAGGAGTGGGCGATGTGGTTTTCTTGATTCAAGTTTTACAGCATCACAGGTGGTGCATATCCATGAACTAATTCGCTTATTAAGAGAGTCACCAGAAAAGCTAGAAAGAGATGAACAAGCGAGATGCCAAACGTTTTGACATTTAGCACACTTTACAGTGTCAGATTCGTGCAGTGTACAGTTGCATTTTGTACACTGTATGTTATAAAAGTTAGATAACGGAGCAAATAAACGGAATACGTCCAGACCGAACAGAAGTCGAACAACAACTGTGAATATGGGTGAAAATAAATTCATGTTTAAAATACGATTAGCCACCTATAAGCTTGTAACAATTTCAGATGTAATTTACCAGTGAATACGTAAATAGGTCGCTTAGAAATGAAAATCTAAATGGGCCGATACACACCGATCTGGCCCTATATTATCCTAGACGTGCCCACTAGCAGATTAAAAGGAAACTGAAATCGTGACAAAATAAATACAAAATTATATTCCCTCCATCTTGATAATATTATCATATAATATATATGCTTTAAGCTAGTAATTAGGTACCTATACGCGGAGTATAAGTACCATCAATGGGTGACATTCCCTATCAAGATAAAGCTATTCACATTATTAGTACCTACATTATGCATTTATTTTGATATAATAATAATAATTATAATAACTGATTGAACATGTGTATGTAAATTGGGGGCTCTTGAAATATGCCTACTTTTTTTTAAGTCAATAATGATTACCTATAGTTATGTTGTACAAGATAATTTATAAATAATATTATCATAGTGATATAGTCGAATACCTAGGAAATACAAAAATAAAATAACAACTTAATTATTTATTGTTATAATAATAATATTGTAGGTATAGGTATTTTTGTTTTTTTATTAGTTAACCTGCGGCAACTTAGGCCATTGGTTGGTTTTTAAACTGGGGGAGGAAACAGTAGGTGATGTAAACGTGTGTGTAGTTTTGGCAGTTTTTCAAGTGGACACCCGTAGGTATCTGCCATGCCCGGGTGGGGGATGATGGCATTTGTTCTCCGAACACCTTGACTTGCCCGAAGAAAATAATGCCACCCGTGAACCGAGGTTTGAATCAGCGCCGGTGTTTGTCACGACCGACCCCTTAGTCCGCTCGGTCACTCCGTCCTCCTATATAGGTATTTTGATTTTTGGTTGAAAACGGATTTATGAATAGTTGAGACCGTATCAGTGGCGGATCCAAGAGGGGGGAGGGGGGTAAATAATAGGGTAAA
>NC_042494.1:135595599-135598754 GCF_005508785.2 Acyrthosiphon pisum
CCCCCCCCTTGAGCTTATTTTATAAAAAATGATTACATTGTTACTTGTGAGAAATACTAGTTCTATTCAGCGTTACATATCGTTATAACGATTATAACACGAACATCACCCCGGCCCCACCCATTTGGAATTTTTGAAAATTTAATTTACCATTATTTAGTACGTAATTTGTATGAATTTGTATGATAATTTTCAAAATTTGTACGGTCTCGGTTTACCCGTTATTAACAAAAAATAATTAGTGGGGCTGGGGTGATGTGATTTCAGCCCCACCCAAGGTTAACAATTATAAAATAATGATCACAACTACTACTACACCATCTTTTAGCACGTAATTTGTATGAATTTGAACGACCGTTTTTAAAATTTGTACGATCTTCGTTCGGCGTCAATCGCAAATACTTAAAACCACCGTCACCCCAGACCCACCCCTCGTCTAAATTTCAGTGTTTTCGAATTTATTCCAGTGCCATGTTTTAGTACGTAACTTGTAATATGTAACCTTATTCGTTTTAAATAAACAAATGGGAGCTTATAAATGTAAGAGCGAAGCAGGCAATTTAGTAAAATATCCTCTTGTTTCCTTTTCTAAACTTATTGGAAAAGATGGAACACTTATAAGACATGAAAATACTATATCATGATATAGTGATCATAGGTTAAAACAAGTACCTTAAGGAAAATCGTTCACGATTATTACCAATCGTTGATACTATTATAACTATGAGTAAAGAAAACATTCTATTTAGAGGTCATAGAGATGACGGAAATCTGCTTGATGAACCTGAAAACTCTAGTCTGGGTACAATAGTTTGTAAGAATAAATTCAAAATAATGATATTAAAAAGTATGTTATTAAGTATAAATAGTATCTGTTGGATACATTTTAATTACCCCCCCCCCCCCCTTTGATAAATTTCTGGATCCGCCACTAGACCGTATGGATACCTAATAAGCAGGGCTCGTAAGTTCATCTATCTACATGTTTTTATAATATTCGATGCCATATCGCTGATCTATTTAAAACATTTTGTACTGCAAGTGCCGATATGAACGTATAGTATAGTATATAATATGGATATAATCTAACCTTCGAGAATCATCATACAGCGTATAAACAAGCTCTATTCAAGCGTTTGTTTATTAAATAATGTATATTTATTATTTTCAAGTTATGATAATTTTGAGCTTTTGAGCTTTTCAACTTCAAAATTGTGAATTTAAGTTGTATTAACCTATTTTTTAAAGGGAAAAATTTCTATGTAGGAGATTACAATATCTTTGATTTTCAGGTAAAAATTTAAAAAGGTTATTAGTGTAGGAGTTTACATTTAATGATGATTCAGGTAAAAAGGTTATTCGTGTAGGAGTTTACATTTGGCCAAAAATTGTATGATCCTTATTTTAAGTTTAACCGTCAGCCCTGTACGAATTTATATAATATTATTGATGTCATAAATTTATAACTTTAATGGTGGTGGGTTTATAATATTATCGAATCGACTAATTATTATTTGTAAATTTAGAGAATTCAATCAAAACCTGTTGTCGTTCACTATTTGTCAGGCCGTCAGGGTAAAAATAAAAAAAAACGTAAATAAATTTATGCAAATACAATAATAATTAATGAAAAGTAATTAAACGGATGAAATCAAATAAAACGTTTTCCAATAAAACGATTTTTTTTTAAGCTTTTATATTTACTCATCGTTTGGTTTTCATTTAATTATTATAATCATATCATGGGCTTTTTATATCGTGCCCAATAAAATATATACATATAGGTACCTGGTGCAGCTACACATAATAAATTGGCTGGTATTTTTATTTATTCCATAGTATATAGTATTTTTCAATAACGGAAACAATACCTATATATATAAATATATATATTTAAATATATGTCACGGGAGTGTATAAAAACAAAACGTATTGTGAATGTTATATGAATAATATGATATACCTACCTACATGATATATTATAATATATTGTATGGGCATAATCATTATAAATGATGTATAAATAAATCCTCGCAATGCCCAATTTCCAATACGCAAGTCTATAAGACTTACAATATATAAATATATAATAATATGAACTTGTGAACATTATGCCTGCAGCAAGTGCAGGATTAATCTGATGTAGCCTGTATGTAAATCACTATCATTATGTAGGTATTTCAAAAACTATTAATGTATTAGAATTTAGAAAACATTTTCTTACATGATTTCGAGCTCTATAATAATATTATAACTTTAAGTATATTATGTCGTAAGGCGTATATACCTATTATCTACTTTCAATAAAATAAAAAGCGTGAAAGTAGGTAGGTTATAGACCAATTACTTCGTAATTGAGGAAGTCACTATGTATCTATCATTAATATTTTTAAGCGACTTGTGAGGAACATTGTATTTAATTTCCAAGCTTTTTGGCTGACTGAAAATTTTTCATCAACATTTATAAAAAAATAAATATAAAACTTAAAATTAGCTCAAGATGAGTCAAAATATTTTTAAATTACCCGATCCTCCCGATGCATAGAAATATTACAAACAATACAAACATTTGGTGAAAAATACCTAGTACTAAAGAGTAAAATACCTACTTATCGCTTTTTTTTTTATCAACATTTATTTAAAAACAAAAGAAAACTAAAAATAGCTAAAAAATAATAATAATAATAATAATAATATATTTATTGCAACAATGAAAATTTTATACATTTTAAAAATACTTAAGTTTATATACATTGCGCTTCCCCCTATAAGCCTAGCTTGTGCTGGGGGAGCGGTCTTTATCTTAATTCTTAATAATAAATGAGATTTAAAATATTACATTAAGTAAAATTGCTTATAAAATAAACTGTAACTAAATATAATTAGAGTAAAATAAAAATAAAAAACAATGATAATTATTATGTTAACAAGACGGTATGGATAAAAGGAAAAAAAGAAAAAAACTATAAATTTAAAATCAGATGTAAAACATGCCATCTGAATGACTTCAAACTAGAAAAATCGTTTACATTAATATTTAATTTTTGACATAGTTTTAGACCCTTATACAAAACACTTTTTTGACAAAATACTTTATTATAAATGGGTAGACTTATATTAATATTATTATTGTATCTTGTATCATGATCATGATC
>NC_042494.1:135598879-135601040 GCF_005508785.2 Acyrthosiphon pisum
CAATAATTAAGCCAAGATATTTTAATTCTTTTACTTGTTCAAGTATAATGCATTTAGGAGTACGTTTATTAATCAAAATTGAATTACATTCTGAAGAATGAACCTTTATAATGTTTGTATCTACAATGTTATTATCTTGTGTATTGAAAAAAATGAATTTAGATTTCGATAAATTTAATTTTAGTTTGTTTTTGCAAAACCAAATATTAATATTATCTAGGGTTTTATTTGCTTCAGAATACAAGGTATCTATAGTTCGTTCTGATATTAAAATTGATGTATCATCAGCAAAACTTAATATTTCTGTATTAAAATTTGTTTTTATATTTAGAAGATCATTTATAAAAATTATGAATAATAAAGGACCTAGTACTGTGCCTTGTGGCACTCCACAGGATATTTTCAAAGTGTCACTATAATGATCATTAAGTTTAACTTTTTGGGTTCTATTGCTTAGAAAGTATTTTAATAAATTATTTGGCAGACCACGAATACCTGCGTTTTCTAATTTTAATAGTAATAAATTATGATCAACACAATCAAACGCTTTATGTATATCAAGGAAAATACCCATAACTTTATAATTTTTATCAATATTTTTTCTTATAAAGTTATCAACATTAAAAAGAGCATCCGTAGTGGATAACCCTGGTCTAAACCCAAATTGTTGCATAGAAAAAAATTTATTTTTATTTAAAAAATCAAACATTCTGCTTTTGATGCATTTTTCAAAGATTTTTGAGAGAGTTATAGATAATGATATAGGCCGATAATTTCCAGGTAATAATTTATCACCCCCTTTAAATAATGGAACTACAATACATTTTTTAAAATTATGAGGATATACACCAGTTTGTAGAGATTTATTATATATAATTGATAAAGGTAAGGATATAGAATTAGAAATGTTTTAAGTATGTAATTGGATAATTCATTTTCGTAAAAAGATGTATTATTTTTTATTTTATTAATGTGATTTATAATTTCTTCATTACTGATTGGTTTAAAAAATAAACATTCATTAATGATTTGATTATCGTTAACAACTAATGTATCATGGTTAACGTGTTCAATTTCTAAATTATTTCCAACATTTATATAAAATTCATTTAACACATTACAGATTTCTTTTTTTGATTCGGTAATTAAACCGTCTTTCTTTATTATCTTATTTATATTACATATTTTACTTTTATTTGATTTTCCAATTACCTCATTTATAATCTTCCATACTTGTTTATTATTTGACTGAGCGATTAGTAATTTATTTTGATAATAAAGTTGTTTAGATTTTCTAATTAAATCATTTAATAAGTTTCTATACATATTATAAAAATGTTTAAAACGTATAGCAAAGGGTCTTGATTTTAATTTGGCAAATAGTTTTTCCCTATTTCGGATTGATCGAAAAAGAGTCAATATTTTGAAAATTATACCATGTAAGTGCAGATAACGTTCACATAAACATTTGTTTAAAATTTCAAGTATCTATATATCCACAGTTATAAGTGTTTGTATCACGAAAAAAGAAGTAAATTTATTTAGTCGGAAACTAGTTTAGCATAAAAAATTTCCGTTTTTCCTTATTTATTATTTTTTCCCCCGATTACTATGAAAAGTAGGACTGGAATTTTTAAATGTCAACTACGTTTTGTTAACGGTATTCCGGTCGAACATCTCGAACGTTCGTTGGCATTAATCAGCGCTAATCCCGTGGTCGTAGGTACCTAATACATTTTTTTTATGCAAAATATTCTAAAAGGGTTCGCGTTTACCTGTAATGTACCTACAAATGTATAAGTTTTACCTATACAGCTATACGTAATGAAAAAATAATCCGTTCCACATAATTCAAAACTCGACTTAAATATTATTATTAAAATATACCTAAATCAAACGAACATTTTTTTTATGCTTGCTGAGATTGAGAGAACGGTGGTTGCAACACACTATTTCCAAGATAATATTTCTGGTTCACAAATCCCAATCATTGAACTTCGGCCATCAAATATATTTGTACACAAACAATAATATTACGGTAAAAAAATATCTTTGCACGTATATAGCATTATATATATCTGCCTGACTGCCTATAGGTACAAATTGAGTGTACGCAGTAACAGTGTGACTGTGCATAAAATGTATAATATAATACAAATAC
>NC_042494.1:135601140-135655329 GCF_005508785.2 Acyrthosiphon pisum
AATTGAATAATTATTTTGTAGTTAAAAATTTATAAAATTTCCCAGTAGTTTTCAAAAGCGCCGTGAAAAACAAAAGAAAAATTAAGGAAAAACGGGATTTTTACGCAAAATCTGTTTTCGAGAAAATCGATTTTGGTTTTTGGTGCAACTCTTAAACAAATAACCATAGGTACATGCAATTATGACTGAATGTTTATATAATCATTTTCTATACACCATAACATTTTTCAAATATTTTGACTTATTTTGAGCTCTTTACGGACATTTTCAGTTTCCATTTTTTTTAGTTTTTTTTTTCTATAAATATCAATAATTTTATTTGTTGGTTAAAAAGCTTGAAAATTTAATAGAAATATCCTAGTATATTGTTTCAAAGACAGATGAAAAAAATTAAAAATCCAATCACAATTTTTTTTTATAAGCATCCAAAGTACAAATATTGTCAAAATACCTAAAAATGACGAAAATTTGCAAATTATTTTGAGTTAAAAATTCATAAAAAATTTTCTTTTTAAATCTAATATTTGTAAATGTAATACAAGATCATTCATAAGTTTGTTTATCTTTATCAAGAAAAAAAAAGTCTTCAAGCAAATCAAATTAAATGTTTAAGAGCATTTGAATTTCATATTTTTACAAGATTGGATATTCACTCCATTTCTCACGTAGCGGATTTTGTTATTTCGTTGTAATTCAAAAACTAATAACTGTAAATACATGACATGACAATTTTACTGAATGTTTATATTTTCATTTTCTATACACTATCCAATTTTGAAAATATTTTGGCTTTTGTGAGCTGTTTACTGTCATTGTCAGTTTTCAATTTTTTTACCTTTTTTTTTTCTATAAATATCAATAAAATTTTATTTGTTTGGTAAAAAAGCGTGAAAATTTAATGCAATGCTCCTGATAGCAGTGGAAAAATATTAAAAATACATAGGCACAATTTTCTTTTATAAGCATTTAAAGTTCGAATTTTGACAAAATTAATCAAATTTATAATTTAATAATTATTTTATAGTTAAAAATTTATAAAATGTTCAAATTTTATAGCTAAGGATTGAAAATTTAAAACAAAGTTCCACGTAAATAGATGAATATATAAATTACTTTATTCACAATAATATCATCAAATATACTTAGTAATATCATATAGGCTGACTGACCGTTTTAGCTCAGAATTGTTTTTCTTGTACAATGATATTACATCATTGAATTCAAATTTAATACCATCCATTATACAGTGACCCACTTGTAACCTACTGTATAGCAGAGCGACATCCACTTGCCCACCTTTTTATTGTTGTAACTTAACTTTTTACATTTTATTATATTTGCATCATTTTCGACCAGTTGAATTAATTTTCTTTTCGTGTCACGCGGAACCGATTTGTTGACTCTTTTTCGATTTTGGTAATTTATTTTATAATTATGTATTATAATAATTTATAATTGTTTTTTTTTTTAACTGAGTTACGTTAATTTTTATTTTTTATCTTAACTTTAAACTTATCTAGTTAATTTTTTTGGTTAACTTTTACTTTTAACTGAAGGAAATTTAATTTATTAACTTAACTTGCACAGTTAATTATTTTCATTAACTTACCTAACTCTGATCATATACAGTTTTAGCACACTCAACCTTTTAGCTGGTTTAAGAGATTTTATATATGCAACTAGGAATAAAGTAATTTATACTAATAACAACTACTATGATTTAACGTTTCCGGGCGTAGATATTTCAATTTCGACTTACATACCTATCTGATACTTACATAGTACCTAATGCCCTGCCAGCTATTAGACACAGACCACGCGGCGAGGAGGATCCGTCGGCATACTTATTAAAATATAGGTAGGTTAGGTATGTATTATTTAGTGACCTATTCTCTTCAAATATGGAATTGCACTTTTTAAATTATCATAATAACAATTAAGAGATGCGCGTGCTGAATTTATTTTTATAAATTAAAAGGCCGTCGCCGCCTGGGTGTAAAAATTAATTAAAAACGACGGTCGACAAAACGATGACCTTTTTTTCCATCAGTCTCGTGAGTAATGCAGCTTAGCAGGATTCAAAAATGTTTACTTGTCAACCGACTTTCTGCTCTCAGAGCTGCAGGTGTATTGTGCCTACGGAATGAACATTCTTGCACCGAAATCGGGTGGCCTATGGTATAATCGCAATAACTAGGTACCTAAATATATATATAGGATGTCTCACGAAGCTATTGTTCTCCGTCGCATTTATCCATTAATAATTAAAATGCGTTTATTTCAATTCTAATATTTAGAATTTTTAAGTAAATGTGTGCAGAAATACCATATTTTCAAATACTTTTATATATATTTACCGTTTAAGGAGTGTCCTATGTTAGGTGCCTAATACAAACTTTTTTTTTTAAACCACCGTTTTTACTGTAATATTGTCAATTATATGAATGTTTTGAAAATCTTGATGAATCTAAATCGAAATCTGAACGATTAGTTTCCGAGTATTAAACATTATGTACTAAACACAATTTGATAATTTATTATATAAATTAATAGTTATATTTTACTAGTTCAGAGTTCTTATTATATTCAGACAGTTTTTACACATTATACAATTTTAATAAATTAATAATAATTATTAGACACTGTAATATTATATAAAAATTAAGTAAAAAATGGTATTTAATAACGCAATTGTATAAATTCTGAGTTTTGAAATGTTTAAGTATCCTTTAACTAGAGTCTAGACTTATTGACGTATGTTATGTGTTAAAGCTTCCACGGACCCCTGACATGAGTATCGCGAACCCCCAGGGGGCTGTGGACCACATGTTAAGAACCGGTGTACTTATTATAGAGGATAAAAGGGATTGTGCGGGTGAATCAGCCAGTGTAATAATATACGCACCAGAATCGCGTTTCACACTATACGCCGTATGAATGACTTAACCGGCACAGCTATAATAGCTAGGTACCTATGTCAACGTTATACTATTATATTAAAACACCAACCTTGCGGCGTATTAAAATCATATTAACATAATAATAATAATAATATGTCACCTATTATAATTTACTGCATTGTATGTCATAATGACCCGCGGTAATTGCATAATATTATACCATTAGATATTATATTATGGACCAATTACATATTATATACGGTGGACGGTGGAACCTGCACTGGAACCATACGACAGTATACGAATTATGAAATGTATACGCAGCAGATAATGGAGCAGTGAACAGCAATATTATTACGAAGGCGAGAGGTGTATAAATTAATATGACTTGTATACGAACATTTGTTTCTATATATACGAGTATGTCATATTTTACACATGATATTATGTGTTTATGGATATATATTATATATGGCTAGGTAGGTGAGTATAATATATTGTACGGTGCTCCTCGCGTATGCGAAAACGTTCGGTCGAAAATTGCGTTATGTATATATTATATAATATCATATAATATATAATTTATAATAATATACTAGACATAAAGGTCGTATCAAAAACGAAGTCAACGGACAAAGGCGTCCATTACCAAATAGGTACGTCCTATATATTATATGTAACGGGGGAGATGGACCGTGAGTGACTTTGCAAGTCGTACGACGAACTGCACTGATGCAACGGTGAGGTTAGTTTATGATCCAAAAATAAAAAACTCTATTCAAAATATAATATCCAGTTTAATGTGTCCGGCTGACTCGTCCGATTCCATCGTATCGGCGAAGGACAGTGGCACAGGATAATGGTGCGGGATAGTGGTGCACAGGACAGTAGCGGACTAGCGAGCATTGGAAATATTTTAACACTACATTTTTATCCAACGTTAACCAACGTCTGAAACGTTTCCGAGCGGACAACTACTCACATCGGTAGATTTTTCGTGCGCTTGTCGATATAATAATGAGCTATTTACAGATAAAATTGAAAAATTGTACAAATTAGTATCATTACGACTGTGGACATTTACATCATATAGTGATGTATTAAATATTTTATTCGAAATTGACAATATTATTATGTTTTATAAAATAACAAACATATTAATTTATATTTTATTTTCAAATAAACAATTACTATAAAAACCTCGAGAAATTAGTGTGGGTAATCAACAATTAGTCAGTATTATTATAATATTGAGTATCTTATCCACGTAGGTACGGTAGGTGCTGGGTAATGTGGGTATACTAAGTCTTCTTTATTTTCTCGTTACAATTTTTTTTCCAAACAATCACGTAGAATCAGTTAATCACACTTTTTAAATATTTTTTCCATTTATGTTTGAGAATACGCAATGTGATAAGGATAACAACAGCCAGACAATACCTATAATAATTAGAATTTAGCTGCACTTAAGAAAACAAAAACAAGTTCTCGTTATTAGGCTATAAATAAATACTAGAGTATCTAACGTTTTAAATCCATATTATACTTTTTTCGGAATCAGTGTAACGATAATGATGATGAACTATAACAACTTTTACAAAGAAATGACAATGTGCTCTGCACTGGGTGCATTTATGTAATTATGTGATGGTATTGTATAGCTTTTTAAAATCAAGAAACGATTGCATTATATAGGTACGTGTCGCTCAATAGGCTAATATCGATTCGTCAAACTATATTTTTATGGACCATAATTTAATTGGCAATAATTAACGCTACAATGACTCTATGCGCCGTAGTGGTTTCGGATAGGTACCTACTCGTTAAATGTGTTAAATTTTAACGATTGCTTGTATGCTACGACAATGATGCGTAACTATACGTTTATAGTCGTTCACCGTCGATATCTGCTTTTAGACCTCTATATAATTTATATCATATTGTATACTATGAATGGTTCCCACTTCCTATCCTTTTTTACTTCTCACCCCACCCCCTGGATAGAATTTATTCTAAGCACCCTATTCGGCAGAAAAGATCTTCTCGCCGAGAGCATAATAATTATTATCAAAGGCCGCAAAGGACTTTTTGCAAATTGTATGATTCAGTTTAACGTTTTCGAGGTTGAACTGGCTTTGAAATATTATAATAATGTTTGATTTACATCATGAAAATAATAATTCATTACTCCACCACAACTATCTGTTATTAAATTTAGTGTAGTATGTAGCTTACTATTTCCATAAAGTATCATTATGAAAGTACCTTATAATATAGTTGTAGGACAAATAAATTGAACAGTTTTTTTCCTTATTTGCTAAACACCATATTTATGTCAGAAAATCTATCAGTTATTCAAAAATAAAAATTTCAAATACTCTACATTACAGTTAAAGTTAAAATCGTTCCCATTCAAATGCAATCTAAGATAAATTCATAGTAAAAATAATATTTCACAAAAGTTTTAGGAATGGAATGTATAGCTTACCAAATCCACGATAAAAATAAATATAACACCTACACATTTCGTTTTCAACTAACTTTCTTGAGGCCGCGGAAAAAAATTACAAAGTCACCAAATAATATTATATACCTACGCGTCTATAAAACCTAACCTAAAAAATTTGATAATATTTTTATGGAAAATATTACCGTTGTTTTAAGATGACGATTGTAATTAAACAATGTATAGGTAGGTACTTATTACAATTAAAGCTGTACATTAATCTTGATTATTAAGTAATTATTGTTTTATATTTTATCCAAGGAAATAAACACATAATATATTAGTTGTAAAAATGCATTAACGTCATAATATCGCATGCACTTATACATGAACCCATCTACCGATTACATCGGAGTTCTGTGGTACATCAAAATGTTGACATATTATATTTGTATTTACGACGCATGACGGTAGGACGGTCGCTTACAAAGTCGTTTTTCAAACTGCACACGAGTTCCGTTTCTCTCTCTTCGTTTTTTTTTTTTTTTAAATTCAGGATTTATTGTTTTGAGTAATGATTGAGTTTACATACGCGAAAACAAAAGTACCTACATGATATATCGCGCGCATAAAAATACAGTACAATTATTATAATTTGCCAATCGATAAAATTCTCTCTGCAGTGTAGAATAGAATATATAAACAACAAAATCAAAAAGAATTTTGCGCGCATTTTGTGCTGCAGTAAATTGGTTTTTCCGTACACAATTGTATGTGGCGAGGAGAAAGAGCTCTCTCTTTACCGAGAGAGAGAAAAAAGAAATAATAATACGCTTGAATTAGCAATCATTCTGGGCAACTGAGTTTGTGTATACGTAAAATTATATTTGAAAAGTATATCGCCATTATAGTTTATTAAATAAGAAAAGGCGGCAAAACGTAACCATGTTTTTGTTTTTATTTATTTTTTTTTTTTTAATGCTTTATTTATATTTCAATCGACGATGACAGGAAAAATAAATAAATGTGTCTTTTTTTAAAATAATAATAAAAAGAACAATCAAAAGTAGTAATGTACACTATGATGTAACACTATCTAATAATATTATTATTTTAAACGGAAACGTACCTACAGTGAATTATATTAGAAGTCCGGTATAGAACAAATCACGGAACAATATAATAGTTGTACAAGACACGCGCTTTTGAATTTATTTAACTTTAAAAGTTGTACCTGCCTACGTCCAATATAGTAACGATGTATTTATTTTTTGCCCATTTTAATATATTATATTATTATTATTTTTTTTAATTGCTTTTCAATTCAACCCTCCGAGTTCGAACTTTTCAACATTTTGACGAAAACTTTCCAAATATAACTTGTGCACTTCGTTAAAAACTAAAACAAAAAAAAGAGTATTCATTTTTACGCGTGGTTCATCGAACAAAATTAAATGGCCATGTTTATCTTGCAGAATAAATTAAGGCGCACAAACCGTGTTTTATGCCTATAGGTTCATACATTTAATTGAGTGTATTGTTGGTATAGAACATTGTCATCATAATGGGAGAGAATTTATTTTCTTAAAATACTATTTTTGTTTTTCTTACTAAGAGATCCCTGCGATTTAAGTGTATTTAAGCATTTGGACGTATGGTATTATGTATTGTTATAATAAATGATTATTTATTATTATTATTTCTGAAACATATTTTATTATTCTTTTTGTTTTTATAGAACCATTTTTGTGCGTACAAACACAGAATAGAGAAATTACATACAAATGTCATATCTTGTATCATGTTTACATATATTTTACAATGACTAAAAACGATCGACGCTGATCACATTATTAATCACAGTTATAATTGCTTTGCAGCCATTCCCGTGACTAACACCCTGTCGAATACGAATTTTAAACAAAAATAATTGCAATCAATGATCATTGCAGATATAATTGATATCGGAAAATAATATAGTATAGGTATTCCGTGTCGTTCTTAGATCTATTTGTGGGGGGGGGGGGGATAATTCATAAATATTTTATTTACATTTTTACTAACTGCGGACGCATAATATTATGATTGTACACGGACTTAACTATAATATAAAATATTATCTCATATTATTATCTCACGATTTATAACAATATCATTTAAATATATATACGTAGATATGATTTTTTTTTTAAATTCCTTCTTTCTTTAAACTAATGATTTAAGCCGTATCCCCTTGGCTTATCACTACTGATTTTGAAGAGTGCTGTTGCCGTTTTCTTTTAACTGACCGAAGAAGTCGGTCATCGGAATGGACACCGTTTGTTACATGTATAATTATATTTTTATGGCCATATATTATTAATACGTATGTCAGTACCTATATAGGTATTTCGTATAGGAGCCTCGTTTCGTATATTATATACAAACCATGCGGGGCATACCGCACAGGCGTATTATTATAAAAAATGTACGTTGTATTTTTGACCGGGAACCACACAAAGAGTCTTTGTGAACTGCACCCACTGCAGGGTGGTAATTTGAGTTTCTCGGAACGGTCTATCGCATTCAAAAATCGAATGTCAACGACGCCGTTACGCGTTATAATAATATTATACAAGTTCCTGGCCTATTATATACATGCATAATAATAACGCATATTATATAATATACTTAGGGCGAAGCACTTAAATCACGGTCGGCTACCATATATATTTTAAGTGTGGTGTTTTATACGCGCTTACGCATAATAAAGGTTCGAAAGCGTATTACAAAATAATAATAATATAATACTATAATAATAATAATAATAACGCACGATACAACAGGAAATCGGTTTTAATCTCGCGATAACTGGCTGGCTCGATGATAAACATCGCCACCCTGTGCCATGCGTCATAATTTAAATACGCGATATTATGTTTTAATGTGGAGTTTAATTTTGGACGTGTGTGTATGTACACAATACGATATTAGAACATCTAAGTACCTCATAATTTAGCACAGCCGGTTTCCACTCGAATTAGTCTCTCGAGTAAATCCTCGAGGTTAGAGGCTAAAACTTTTCACTCCTCTGCCCGTATGTTTAAATCAAATTGAAAATAATGGCTACTAAATTGAGTAATAAAACCTTTAGGTAGGTACCTTACACGCCCGAGCATATATAGGTGCTCCGAGTTGTAAAACTCTGTTTCTCGTTCCGTATATGAATTATACGTATGTACGACGAACACATATTATTTGCTGTAGGTACCTATTATTAAAATCCATATCCATAGAATTATTATGATATTATTTTCGTACACGTATTTTTCGTTTTTTTTTTTTACGAACTTTTATACATAATATTTTAATACGTCGTTATATACCTACCCCGCCCTTACAGTATAATATTATCAACGGAATTCTGTCGTTATAAAAATATAATATATTTTATTTTATAAGACCGTGCGTATTATCGTATTGTTATATAATTGGTTGTTATATTTTATACGCTATATATATATATATGTATAGATATTATAATTCGTATCACGATAGAATAATAATAACAATATCGGTTTACGTCGCGCGAATTTAAATTAATTTGTCTGCACAAAATAACAACACGATAATAATATGTAAACGCGCGCGTATAGAAGAACGCTGCCGCAGTCTCGAACCGAATTGGAAATAAGATCGCGTAACCGTGTTTACTCGCGGTAAATATAAAAATAATGTTTGTATTATATTATTTTCAAAGTGCGTTTCATATAAATCAGTACCTATGTTTTTCACATTTATGTTCGTTCGATCGGTCTCGGAAACCCATTTCCAGAGGGTACATCAGGTGTTGTGCATTGCCATAAGTTTCCGAAATCGTGCGCACAGTTTCAAACGACAAAAACATTAGGAAAATGACGTCATTATAATGGAGCGCAAACTCGCGTTATATATAATATAATTCATATATATATATAATAAATATATGTTACATAATATATATATATATATCCACACAAATATATGCTGCAGGTATCATGTATGATGTGTCATTACATAAACACACGCGCAGAGAGTTACAGTCGAGTTTTTCGAGCAGCGACAAAAAAAGCCGTGGATACTCGAAAGCGTAAAATAAAAACTGCTTAGTCGTTTAAGTTTTATTTATTTATTTGTTTTTATTCGTTTTTCCTTTTTTGCGATCGGATATTCCCCGGCAAAGGCCCCGCGAATAACACTCAACAGCGGCGCTGTGCTCTCGATCTGCTGGCGATCGTCGGACAGAATATTGCCTACGTCATATTATAAAGGTAATCGGTCTCCGGTACGATTCAAATGCATTATAGCCCATTATAAAATAAGTGGTAATACTGTGCTCTGCGGGCTCGCATAATATTATGCTCTCAATAACATTATAAAGTAGCCGACGAGACTGTTAATATAATAATATGGAGTGTTGATTTTAATATTATTATTTCTTACGATTTTGATTTTTTACAAAACCAAACATGGCGATCACGAAGAGAAAAAACGGTAATCTGCACGAAGTAACAACTACTTGAGTAGGGTAACACTGGTATATAATATTATGTTTGGCGACAAAACAGAACATAATGAGCACATCGAAGTAAGCCGTTTATTTTAAAAACAAATTACAAGAATGTAAGTGTTTAGTTTGAGTCTCAAATTGGTCATTCC
The DNA here is from genome assembly GCF_005508785.2 of Acyrthosiphon pisum. NCBI lineage: Eukaryota > Metazoa > Arthropoda > Insecta > Hemiptera > Aphididae > Acyrthosiphon > Acyrthosiphon pisum. The sequence continues at coordinate 135,611,164 of NC_042494.1, forward strand.
GTAAGCTGTAAAAATTAATTTATATAACTTGGTAGGTAGGTATCTAATGTCTTTAGCCGAAACAAGCAAAAACAACAGAAATCAACTCGCAGGAACTTATAGCCACCGGGGTCGTAAAAATAATTATTCTTCCTCTCCTTTGACATTTTTTTTTTTCGTTCATTTGAAATCTCATCAGTCATCACATAATAAATTACGACATTACGTTCAATAATATAGACGACATGATGTGTTCAAATTTAATATTTAATCCGTTCGATCGCTTTTAAAAATTTACGAGATAATATAGTGGCACATAATAATAATATCATATTTTTGACTGCTTAAGGTGTACATGACGCGGGTTATGAACCTACAAAGGTTATATGGAGTATCAGACACTTGTAAGTTTTATTTTTATTTACCGTATCGGAACGATTATATCATATTCAATTGGTATGGAAATAGAATCAAAAACTAATATTTTGACAGTCTGCGTATAGTAAATTACTATGTACATATAATATTATGTGGGCAGCACCCATATTATATAATATAGGTGGGTATCGCATTTTATAATAGCTCTCGGTATTTTAAACTCAATATCACGATAATGTAGAAGATATTGATCATAGCTTTTCGCGCCGTACAAGTGTGCAAGTTTGAACTTTGAATGTTTTATACGAAATTCGTATAATTCGAATTTACTATACCACTTTCACGGAATACAGAACGTAATATAAATAATTGTCCTGCGTTCGCGAAGAAAGTTTTCTAGGGTTTAAGTGATTTAAAAAATAAAAATAGAAAATGTTTTCGCTATTGTTTACACGCGACATTTCCGCATTTAAGTTGTAGTTATTATTGTTGATGCAGGTTAGGTTTCTATTAAATAGAAATGCAAAAAAATATATGGAAGGGTCGTCGTCTTGCAATTTTGAACCTTTGAAATTTACCAGTTCGTAATTATATTATCGTTGATGTTTTTTTTGTTTTTTTAAAAATAAAATTATTTGTAATAACCATTTCACCAAGACTATACCATTTTTAGAGTCAAAAACTTTATTAAATCCTTAGAAAGTAAACGATCTTTTGCAAAACGTTGAAAAAGCTACTTTTTTTTACAAAATCATATAATGTATTATAATATAACATTATATTATTGTGATGTGCAATATATATAGTGTTTGTGTGGGACATGGAATTTTCGGTCGATATGCGTAGAATGAAATTTTAAGTTTTACTTTGAGTACCTATTCCGTATATATATTTGACATTGAGTTATGAACAAAAGTCGAAACTTGTAATTGCGAATCAAATCGACGCGTTGCAGCACGACGAGAGATTCGCAGTTCGCACGCCCTATACCTAACTGTATCCAAACACCAAACTATATAATATTTTGTAAACACAATAATGGCATTACAAATTATTTTTTATCGCGATGCAATATTTGTTTTTAGACTCGCGCGTGGCAATATATATCAAAATATAAAACACAATGAAATCGATATTACGATTTTACCATAATATATTTAGTAGATATATAAAACGTGAAAATATATGATGGACGAGGATAGCTGCAGGCAGGTATCAAATATAAAATACGCGATTGCGGGCCGCAGGTGGGTGGTATATTATTGTTTACTCGTGCGATTTTCGTATTGAAACAACAACTATGCTCGTGGATTTCGGTGCATAAACGCCATAAACGAATCCGAAAGGAGCACCGCAACTTTGGACGCTCCGTTAAGTCCTCCGGAAGATAATTTAGAGAAGTTTTGAAATCCCATCACGGTTGGTTTGCTGCAATACCGTATGATAATATAAGTTGTGTAACATCGACGAGACGGTAAACTACCTTTAGCCATATGGGTATAAGTATATAACAACTAACAAGATATTAAATTATATCGACGGATCTGTTGTGGAATTGAAGACCAATTTATAACTCATTAAGACATCGTTGACGGTAATATTCGAACCGACCGTGGAGAGAATAATATTCCGACAGCGTTAAATTATCCATTAGGTTCCCTACAGTGAATCCTAAAATAACATCATATTTATTTTATCAATTGTAATAACACGATTAAAAATTACTACTAAAGCGGCTATATAATATTATATAAGTCTCAAAAACTACTGTACGGTTAGGTAAGCTGCGATATTATTGTTTTGATATTTGCCATTCAATGGTACGGATCGCAAGTCTAAAATAATAATAACATACCAAAAACATAATAAAAATAAATATTGATCTAAAATCAAAATTAACACTTCACTGCGTAAATAAACATTATAATAATTTGTTCCGCGACCTTTACTTATTATTATTGGGTTTGTGTTTTTTTTTTCAATCATTGTTAGAAAATACAAATTAATAACAATCAAAACTTTTTTTTTTTTAATTTCATAGCTTGACTAATATAACGAAAAAAATATATGTAAACAGTATTATACCAAGTTAAATAACGAATGAATTTAATAGCATATTGTTATGAAATATATTTATTAACTAAATTCTCTCTCTCTCTCACTCCATTTACAGAATGTATATTATTTTTATTTACTAATAGATCATAATATATAAATTAAACCAAACTGCAATTAGTGGGCACATTTAGTACATAATATTATCTACATTTTACGCGAGAGCATTTACTGTAATTAGGTACTTCATTAAAGTATTAAACGAAAAAAAAAATCCACAGAATCGAGTCCCGATTACAGATTATTATTTTAAATCAATTGCGATTGCTGGGTACTTACTTATTGAATTTGGTAAATGAATAAATTAAATCGTACTTATATAGAACCAACAATTTCGGAATCGAGCACAGAATTTCAATGACGGGATAAGTATACTACTGATCTACTCGTCTATATACGACATATTGTTCGTGGTGTTTTCAAACATTAAATTCTGTAACTTAAGTACTTCATAATCGTATTAAAATATTTTTATCATTGTTTAGCTGCTATTAATATTATTACTATAGTACGAGGTCGTCGTACCCGCATGTGGATAGTATACATAAGACAGCATATTTTAAGTATAGAAGAATCCGTTTTACCCCGTTGTTTTTGATATAAATATTTTATACGAATATTGATCTATTATAAAATTTAACTATATTTATTGGAGAGTACCATCGTTGGATGATTTCTCTCATCTTGTGCTTCATGTGTTATTTTTATCATGTATATAGTGTTATGTCAGTCATCTATTTTACTTGGTGTGTTATGTAATACAGATTGTAAATTTTCTAAAATAAAAAAAAAACTATATTTATGAGTAAGCATATTATTCAGGAATCCAGACTCTACGTAGGATTATTTTGATGTTTAAATGTTGATGCACACATTATGAATATTTTTCAATTTAATTTAATAATTTAATAATTTACAATAAATAAATGCTCATTATTCAAATTCGATAATAAGTCAATTCACTCTAATATAAAAATCTACAGAGTAAAATGGGTTCTTCTGCTCTTAAAACGAGTCGGTTTTATTATTGATCATAAAAATGGGTTTATATTTTTAAATCAACGGTTTTATCTTTTATGTTTGAAACTCGTAGACGGGTTGGGCTGTATTATTTAGGTTATGTATTACGGTATTACACGTCATTTGAGTTATCTACCAGCTGACTACGGGCATAATATTATGTAAACAATAAACATACGTCACGATACATAATAATATAATATTATATTGCAATGTTCACCGAAATATCGAGGCGCGCTAGATTTACGATTGTACACGCGCTGCGATCTCCTCAAATCGTTCCTGGGAATAATGATTATAATACGGTAATACGTATGTTGAGCTTAGTTTTCGATGATTAACCGCTAGCCGACCTATAAATAAATAAAACACCATTAGGATTTAACGGTTCCACGTGCCGGTATAATGTATAGCACTGTGCCCCAAAACGGAATTCCCGCGGGGCTAAGAGAACCCGTACCGACAAACGTCCAAAATCTAAGTCACCGTATCTCGTGATTGTATTTCTTCCTCTCCAAGAACCGTTTCTTTTCGCGTCCAATTCGAATGACTCCGATTTATTACAGCTGACCAACCACGACTACACCGTGACGCCAGTGTTATAGCGTGTATAGGTACACGGCACAAGAAATATTTAAGAAGAATCTGTTCATCAAGTACATTTTGAAATTTTTACGAGTAAGCGAAGTCATTGCTGTACTCTCTGTGCAATAATGTTTAGGCGCATAAAAAATGATTTCGTTTTCGTTGTTGTTGTTAATTTTTGATAGGTCGCGCGTCGCTTGACACGATAGAAATTGTGGGGGGGGGGGCTTAGGAGGACTATTCCCACAAAAACAGACAGTTTTTTATTTGTGTAGAGGTGAATCCCCCACGGCTCACACTGTTGTTTAAAATATTAAACCTACCTCTCCTGAAATTTAAATGGGTTCCACCATCTCGTACGTAGAACTTTACCGCGATAGCCGATAGGGTTATAGGTAGACTGTATTATGGTGAGGTTTATTTTTAATTTTTATTTAAAATAGTTTTAGTAAGTTTAGTTAAAAGTATCGGTACCTAGGCAATTAAAAAAAATATGAACGTGAGGCTGTTGATTTTAAATATCGAAAAGAGCATAATGCTCGACCCAGCTGATTATAATATTATTATGTGCTAAATTGAACATCGATATATTTGATAGCATGTTGATTCTATCTGACCCAGAAACCAGCGTTAAAAAGTAAAATAAATTCGATTTATAACACGAATACTATTATTATATCTATAATACGGAAATAAAGGTATACCTTAAGAACTATGTAATTAATAGGAAACAATATTTTAACGAAAAAATATGGTACGAACAACTTTAGTTATACGCGTGGTTTAAGGTAAAAAAAAAAACCATTAATTAAACTTCACCACGAATCACGACTTTCAATCGTTAATACCGCGACTGTGTTATTATTTCATTGGCCCACGATGGTATATTACTTGAGAAGTCGCTGTTTTGTCGAAGTATTGGCCTCGATAATTAAACGTTATACAGGTGGATTCATAAAGGTCATATTATGATTTGCAAATTATAATAATAAGTATTTATTTATCAAAATTTTATAATTTGAAAAACTGTTAAAGTATAATATTTAATTTATAATAAATACCTTCTACTTTAAAGACTATGACGTATTACGCGTGTATTTTATAGCTTATGTAGAACTATTACCCCCACTCCCCTATATATTTTCTTCAATGCCTATAAGTGTAAATGTACCAGAGGTTCTGAAACTATGATACGTATACCTACCACTGGTAGTAATCAGAAGTCTATGTAATGGCACGGGAAATAAATAATAATGTAAATTTTAATGCGCTTGCGTAATTCCGCCACCAGACGATGAAAAGAAAAATATAAATTTCATAACGGATAGAACCTATACCCAATAGATATAGGTAGAGACGTACATTAAACATTATTATAATATTTCACTGATATTATTTTATTATATTGAATAGTTTTGGTTTACGTCGTTAGTGGTATGCCATTTAATAACCCAGAATCAGAATGCATTCGTCCAAATTACGATTTTTAAACATCGATTTGTTAAAAAAAAAATCGTTTATTTAACAACAGCATTATTCACAGTGAAAATGAACGGTTCTCATTGGAAAACTAACTCGCGTGTCGTCAGGGAGCGTTGTGTCATTAACAAAATCTAAGTATCCAAAAATCATAATTTGAAGAAGATCATAATTAAAGGACGAAACGAGGGTGAGCATGTGCTCGGTGAATCATATTTCGGGATTAATGATCCACTCGCAGTTGTTATTGCAACGTGACCGTCCGCCAGTCACGTACCAAAATAATAATATAATATACCTACAACAGCAGCACCATAACGAAACGTCCGACATAAATACACGACTTCAAATACCTAATATATATATATATATATGTATTTGTGTTAAAACGTTTAAAAACTCTTTGGCCATTAGAGCGTCGAGTGGTACGCAATAATTATTAAGTGGTTTGCACAACAATAATGGGGCTTGTATAAAAAGAAAGATTATTGTCGACCACTAAAAATAAAAAACTGTTGTTTTGCGCGTGAACAAGAATTTTTTTTTACCATCACGTACATGATACGTATCATTATCCAACAACGAAATCACTCGCCGTCTTCAAAAGACTTTGTCAGGTAGGTATTTGCGTCTGTTTGTTTTTTTTTTGTTTTGCTTTGTTTGTAAAGGACCAAAATGTTTGTTGGGTGGGCAGAATAATAAAAGATCAAAACGCAGGAAGGTTTCCAGTTAAAATCGGGAAAAACTGGATTTTTGGACTTTTTTTCCAAGTGCAGTCCAGAAAATATTGAAAATTAGAGAATTTCAAAACAATTAATTTCCAATAAAACGTTGAAGTTTCAGAAAATTAAGAAAATAAATCTGAGAAAATTAAAAAGTTTTATTTACGCTCAAACAAGTTTAAAAGTATGAAAAAACACAATTAAAAAAATTATACTTGTATAACGAATATAGTATAAATCACTGCAACTTGTTAGTGCACATTCTAAATTTTTTACCTGAAAATCGATGACTCGCTTGCGCACAACGTGACATTCACACACAAGTATATAATATATTATCGTTACAGACTGCAGTACAAACTATCAAATATTTGATTGCAATATTATCTTATCATCATTTTGGATTTTCCGTACCTATAGCTACTTAGTACAGTTTCAGTAGTTATGGTTCAGTACAGTGAAGTACTAGTGTTTTGACAATGTGAGCTCTTTAATATGGACGAAGACATGTATAATAGCTTTGAAACTCGGCAAGGAAAACGATGTTTTAATATCGATAGTTATAAATTTAGTGAATATCGTGTTATAATGAGTGGATATTCAAAGTTTAGATTATATTTATATTGGCTATACTGTAACGATATTATGACGATTTATGTAACACTCACAAACACATTTTTAATCACGCCAGTTTGAAGCAGACAGTCCTCGTTGAAGTGGGAACGAAAATGTGTGCGCAAACGAGTTCTGATACCAGGGATATCGGAAATATAATTTTAACGCCGATAACTATATACACACAATATACCATTTCCGATTTGCAACCAACTCTAAACGCACGAAGTTTCTGATCATCGAATGGCGGACGTCAAAGTGTATTTTTTTTAAGCAATTCGTATTAATTAGCATCCGACTGAAGTGTAAATATAATGCATCTCACAGCGGTCTGCTGTAGTTATCTAGAAAGTGGTTCGGTGATATTTTGTTATCTCCATCGACATTTGCAAAATACGAAACGCGAAATCAATAATACTAAGAACCAAAAAACACAATTTATTCGTTATTAATCATAGGTATAGGTATAACTGCAATAGTATTGTGGTGCTTATAAAATGCTTTTACAAGGCTTATTAACGTTTTATTTTTAAATCGTTGATCTAACGAAACAAGTATTAGTATAGTTATTATTATGTATTTATGTATATCAAGTTTTGGCAACTAAAATGTTTGTCTTAAACTGGTTTTCAAAAAAAATTATGTATTAATTTATTTATCATTAATTTCTACGAAACATAATATGATATAAATGAATAATATATAATATGCTATTGATCATTGAACGATTTTATTCAAAATTTTAATATAACAAAATAATTGTGTACCTTGCAAAATTAAAATGAAACCCGTTTCTTTCTATTTTTAAGGTAATTTACAGTGTAAGGTACCCGTAGGTGTACAACTTTCATCCGATCGATCCACTTGTGTAGAAAATATTGATATAATAATATGTTTACAATGGATCGATACGATGATACCACCATATTATAAAATATTCATATAGATAATAACTGTTTTAGATACCTACACCCATGTTGTTTTTGCGATTTTTCGTGTAAATTAAAATGTAAATCATTACTTCTAGCAGAAGCAAGACGTGAAATATAGACATAGGCATGACACAATTCTGTTAATTATATTATATCATAGCTATAGCATTGCTGCTGTTAAACGATTAAATAGTTTTACCGTGACTTTCATAATGGTTGTGCGCTATGGTGGGTGGATTAATGCAAAGTTTCACAGACTGTCAAAGTAAATGTATAAATATCTAAGTTAGAGACGGATTATTAAAACTGTCCGTCGAAGTTCAGAATAGCGATCTCAAATCTCATCACCAGAAATAGCGTACTGGAATATTTTTAGTTTTTAATCGAAAGTTTGTAATGAAGATACGCGCGTTTACCATAACCGTTTGGGTATTTGCTGGCCAAATTTATCATTATACACTGATATGTGTTATAGTGTCATACATTAAAGTATTAAACGTGCACTTGAAACGGTTGACAAATTTACGCGGAAACGTTGCGATTTCAGATTTTGTGATTGCCATCACAATATTATTAGATTGAAAATACAATGTATGATAAAAAGTATTATATTATCATATTATTATTTTATATGAAATATGACAGTAATCGAAAGCAAGAAGTATACAACGATATCGCTTGCAGTATTTTCTATCTGGAGTTGATGGGCCCGTCGGGATTCCTACGGTTTCCTATTACGGCCGATTCCTTCCCGAATGCGTATAATAATAATATATTCGATTATAATATTATTATGCAACGATGTTAATAATTTTGAGAATTTCTCAGAGTATTTGTTTTTGAACATCGTAATTCAGTCGCTTCCATAATAATAACGGCAGTAGAATGTGAACCTGCATACAAATTCACAATATTATGTTAAAATATCAAACTGTTTTGTGTGCTCTTTTTATCCGACTGCGTCCTGAAACCTAGTGGGTCATGTGTTTAACAGCCCGTGTATGTGTGTGCGCCATCGTAACCCAATAGAGCGAAACGGCTGGACTGAGTTTTGTGAAACAAACGTCGAACGATACCTCTTAATCCCCCAGTACGGTGGAGGGGGGGTTGACACTCTCCACGGGTATGATGACACGCGAATACCCGGAAAAACCGAAAGTAGGTGCGATTTGATGGCGTGCGAAATGATTTTTTATCGGAATAATCCACATAAACAATTGAAAAGTCGCAACTATAATATAATACCTATTTCCACCGAGTGGAGAAAAAACCACACGTAATTCCGTGAAAATCCTAGGGAAGTGTTTATTTTGAATTACCCAATCGATTATGACTGAAAAAACGGGTAGGTACTACGACGCGTATATTGTACATAATATTTTAATATTATAATAATATTAGAGTCATCGGTCATCGGCGCTAACGCGTTTATCATTGCAGCTTGGTAAACGTAGCAAACGACTGTACACGAATGAATTGAAATAATAAAAGGATATTTTATCGGTTCATAATATTGACGTATTAGGTACAGCGTGATACCTGTATATTATAAGAAACAGACACGTGGCCATCAAACAAAGACAGGCTTCTAGTTTCTATACCTAAGTACTAAATTGGAATACCTATATTTTTGCATGGACATTATATACTGCCCGTTCGAGAAAGGTGTCCGCTATATACACGAGAATCCGTTAAGCATGCATGTTTCGCTGTATTATATTATGTTTCATACTTTCGTTTTATGTCCCGAATTTCGATGATGATTATTTAGATAGATTTTGATGGCAATGTAGTAAGCGCTATAGTAGGCACTATACAAATTACGGGTTTCCCACACATTATTGAGCCAATACTATAATATTATTATGGTTTTAGGTTCAGTTTGAAAGTAAATTTTAGTAACAAGACCCAAATTACAATATCTTAATATATGGAATTAATCCCTGATTGGGACTGACATCCCATAACTTATATCCAGGTCAAATCGTGAGCTCATCATTTGTGTAACAGGATATAAGGTCCAAACAGAGAATAACGAAGTCACGTGCCGCAGAAAGCTTGAAATTCAATATTTGTCAATGTCGAAGAATTAGCGGGTTTTTGGCAAATAATATGACGTGCGTAATTACAATACAATCGAATGTGATGTCACATCGTCGTGGACTAAAATATAAATTATTCAGTATTTTATTATTATTATTTTTATGTATTGTACTGCAGTTGTGTTATTGGATATTTCATAGTAGGTATAAGCTTATAGAGTCTTGTATAATAATATTATGAAGCAACATGACTTATTTAAGACAAAACACTCACACTGGCCAAACATAAATTAAGTGAGATAAATAAAAAAAAAAAGTTTTCGGATAAAATCTGTTATTAAAAGGATACGCACACAAAAGACGAGATTTTCAAGCGAGGCAGGGCAATAATGGTACCTGTAGTGAAGTAGGTACTTAATTAAAAATATTTTCCACCATTTTACAACATAACACCATCTATTTATATATGACTGTTTAGAGATCGGCAAAGACTTCTCAAGCCATTGTTCGTATAGATATTCCAACTAGAAAACATCACAAAAACATTTGCCTATATAGTATATACCTTATAGAGTAATATTACTAATATAACCCAATGGGCTATGATATATCCCCGACAACAACAATATGACTATCACGTGCTCGAACTATAATTATAACGTACGGTTATTAAACTGCGATGAGAATGACTGTTGAAGAATATCAGTATTAATAAACCTTGCCATCACATAGACAAACTTTTTTTTTTAACCGCCATAATAAATAAAAAAATTTGTTTGTACCTACAATAACTTACTTTCTGTAAGTTTTTTATATTTTTTTTACTTAAAAAAAAGATTCGTTTATTAAGAAGTCGCAATGGATGGCTGTCTCTTGTTTGCGGTTAATATAAAATACACATAGGCATGGATATTATAGTGCGTGACATAATAAAGGGGCGTTTGTGATTAGACAAAGAGTTTTTGATTGAATTATTTAAAATCATATTTCGGCAGAATTCCGAATTTTTATGTCAGACATATAGAGCTTGAGATAGAGCTTGTAAATAACAAGTTTGGTCATAGGCGCAAATTGGGGGTGGGGGCTAAGCCCCCCCAAACTTAGCCGTAGCCCCCCCCCCTCCCAAAAAAAAAAACCTAGGACATATAATTGTAATATGCTATATAGCAATGGTCTGCTTGCCTTTAATATATTCAGCCCCCCCCCCCCAAGTCAAAAGTTGAAATAGCGCCTATAAGTTTGGTTGGTGATTTTAGATGAATTGCATGCCTAATCGATTATGGAGTAGGTAAGCGCATCTCTTATATATATATATATATTATATACCTACTGCTATCAGTGCGCTTATCCGTGTGTTTGTAGAATGTTATTCCCATATATTATATTTAGTTTTTTTGTGGATTAGGAGTTTGTGTATGATTAAATAAAACATTTGGACAATTTTAATTTTTTTAATGAAACGTATGACATGTCAATATGTGTATAGATTTGATTCAATTAATTTTGAAGTTTGAAGTGCCATTTCGTGTACCAATAGGGCAGATTAAGAGGACGTGGCACCCGCATTATGTGTTGTCTCCGTCATACAAGCACGTAAGAGAACATTTTACACTCAGCCTTCGTTAGTATAAAACTTAGAGTAAATTTACCTTTTATAAAATGTAAAGGTAAGGTTATATCATAGACGTTTTATTATATTTTAATTTTAAAGCGAGTTATAAGTTTTTTAAGATTTATAATTTTAAAATACTCATAACTTGCCTTAAAATTATTAACTAAAATATAATAAAAAGGAGCAAGTCTTTTTGTAATCGTAAGCGTAGTCTTCGACGAGAGTTTTATTAAAAGTTGCTTAATCAGAGGACTAAAGTAGTAGATATTATAGAGTAAAAACTAAAAGTAAAAACTAAACTAATAAATGATCGCCCCTTGAGGTATATCAGACACCAGCTTATATTGGAGTTACGTATGGCAAAGGTACGTGAGGTATAAAAGTGCGTTTAGTTAGGTATAGATTGTAACCTACCCGGGTTAGATAGATCATAGATCAGTTGATGATTAAATAATACGAATGAGGCAGGATCGAATTAATTAAATATATAATATACACCGGTGTCACACGCGTGTCCAGAGCTCGGAAAATATCTAGAATGGCGGCTATGAAATATTTTTTACATTTTGAGAGGTGGTATGGATAAAACGTAGACTTGGGATTTCCAATAGGGTTTTTATAATAATATGTAATACCTAACAATAAAAATAACAATATATTATTATGATTTATGAATTATGATAAACCCCCTTATTAGTTACAGTTCGAGCGGTTCACATGATAGCAGACGCACATTCAGGCGGATAGGTAATAATATAGTATTTATAGGTATAAAATTATTATTATTATTATTATTATTATCATTGTGACGTTTTATAACGAAATCCAAACAAATAATATATGATAATATTGTTGTTATTGTAGTGTTGTAACAGCTATGGCAGCCATGTCATCGACTGTGGCGCGAAGTCAATAATATAATGTTCGTTTGATGTCGATAACGGCTATTATTATATTATCATAATTTATACGAAGTAGGTATGTGTCTATCAGCAGCTGTATATATGCAGCGTTGTTTCAAACATTTCGCGGTTGCGGGCTATAATAATCATAATACGATACAATAATATTACTATATATAGGCATTATGGTACCCGCAGTATAGTGTTTAATAATAATTGTAATTGACAGCGCGAATCATTAGATCGTCGCGAGCCCGGGGGAAGGCACCGCCATATAATATGGGCCGATGATGATATTATTATAATATTAACGCCGTATACAATAATAATATAATACATCTACCTACTACACAGCAGCTGTAGCTATCTCTACCTCTGTAGTCTGTATAATGATAGTAATAACAATTATAATAATAATATATAATAATTATCGGTTACAGAACGGGACGCAACACTGTGCAATTATATGGCACGCCGCCGCCGGTCTGCCTGCAGGATTGCAGTCGACATCCTTAGTGGCGCTAAAATATGGTTGCCGACATCGGACTCGAACAAACCCGCTGCGAACGCCGAAGACACGAAAGCGCATTCGTCCGTTGCGAATCAATCGCGGTCGTATATAATAATATATTATTACAGATATATATTGATCCGGGACGACGAAAGGATTCCGCGATGACAGGTCGATAAGGATATGCATAATATGTATATTTATATACACACACGCGTACCTATATTTATATATATTTATATATAATGTGTGTAGTTACCTCAATGTGTGTAAAGAAAAAAAACCGTGATTTATTGTACTGCGGGTTTAGATAAAGGCTTGCTTTGAATTATTTAAATAAAAAAATAAATCGGTCGATGGGGTTGAAAAGTTACCAGAAGTAAATTTCCTGGTAAATGCGCAGGCTCTCTGTGTGTGAGTGTTTTTTTTTTCAATTAATGTCTAAACATTAATTTCTTTTTGTTAAAATTGTTCGTCGCAGAACGTTTTACTTTGCACCAATAATAATAGGTTGGCGTAGGCAAGAAGGCGTTGAAAATATAATATTATACCGAGAAACGCGTTTTCCAACAATGTTCATCTATAAAACGTCCACTGAAAGCTTTACATTATCGAGTAACCAAGAAATGTCGATAATATTAGAGCCCAACAAATTGACGTCCTCGCCGGTTTGTCAATACTGATGCTTTAAATAAATATGTATAATTTTTAAATTCCTATTGAAACCACTAAGCCGGTAATTAATATACATTACCGTAATCGCCGAGAAAAATTGATTTTCAAAGGACATTATTCTGTGCTCCAAGTATGTAAATATAATTTATTAAGATGAAATTAGTTTTGACTGCATCCATAAGAAGTCCAGTTTTCAAAGTAAATAGTTTTGATATTCCAGCGTAAGAATAAACTCCCAACAACGATAGTCAAATAATTCTCAAGAAACTCACCTGGTAAAGTTTTCAGTAAGGTTGCAGGGTCATTTGGTGCAAATATATATAATCGCTGTACAAATGATATTAATCAATTATTCACTATCTACTCATCTTGCAACGAGTTCAGCAAAGTGAGACGAGCGCACCTACAGTTTTAACATTTTAGCTAAAGTTTTTTTAAACGTTGTAGACTGATTCAGAAAATATTATTCGTAAGGTCTCATTTGTATTAAACAATTTCGTTAATTGCCAAACATCTATTTTAAAATGTTAATTTGTTTTAAAAACCCTACAAGCAAATACTGCAAAATCAAACATCAAATATGTATGTAAATATTTATGAACTTTATAATTATGTGATCCAAGGCTTAATATTTATCAGTGCGTAGTTTTCTCCAAATTTATATCAACAGCATGGTTATATTGGTACATGGAAATAAATTCGGAAAATCATTGATTCACGAAAAAAAGATAGGTACCTATAATTGCTTGTTACACGTGTATTGCATATTCACGTGCAATAATAGTATGTAAGTACATTCAATTTTTTTAGCAAGTTATGCGTATATAACTTAAATTAAGAATGCTCATAACTCATTTAAAAACTGAATAATCGTGAAAATCCAACACACAAACACGGGAAATGTTCTTTCTATTAAGTTTGATAATAGGTTGAGACTCACTCTAATTCTAAACTAACGGAGCTAAACGTGATCTATACGTAAATTTAATATGTAACGCACTTGTAAGATGAAGACAAAACATGCGGGGCATGTGGAGTCCTCTTTACGACAAACCGCGAATAATATATCTTCAACTGGAAATTAATTCATAATAAATAAAAACTAAAATAGAATATTATGTATGTACAAATATAATAATATGTGTACATATGTACGCTAATACGTCTTATTGTTTGAAATGGTTTTACACGGGAATTTGATTGTTTGTATTGTTTTGTTTCTTTACATTTATATATTTTAGATATAATGTTAAAGTATAAAATAAGCGGCTGTGAATGATGACACTTCATAGAACTTATATTAACGATAAAAAAAATAGCCAAAATTCAGAGAGATAATATTATAATAACGCACGCATAATTATTCATACTATGGACGTATGTTCAGTGAAACTGAGAAACGTCATAATATTTCGTCAATGATTTTGAATTGTCTACAGCACTATAACTTGACGATTAATAGTATATGTAACTATATGATATTGGCATAGATTGCTCTTTTTCTGTCATTGTATGGTCGATATTTTGATTTTATAAATTCTTTCTACAAATCAAAATAATATTACGAAGAAAATGGGACGCAATTTATAGTGACCCAAAATAAAATAAAAATGTAATAATGTAATTATTATAAAGAAAATAATATACGTTATATAGAAGATTCCAATAGGTAATTGAGGTAAAATCTAGGTTTCTGTTTTTATCAGTATTATTTACGTATAACGCGTTTGTTAATTGGGTTGGGTACAAACAAAAAATAAAATTGTATTGGAATATCAACACTGTGTGCTTGTAATATTATTTTTTTTCAGTATATTTTATGAATAACATAAAGTAATAAAAAAACGTTACTTTTATTTTGTTTTGTTTTCTTATTTATAAAATATATTCAGTTTTATGTAAAGTGTAGCTTGAATAAAAAGTGAATAATATTGTACCTAATTTATGTAGAAAAGTGTGCAATAAAATAAATAAAGTCTTCACTTTTATGAAAACATGTCAAAAATCAAAAAAAAATTAATAATAATATGTCACTATTACTTATTGTGCATAATCGATTTTAATAACATTTTCCGCCACAGTAACTATGTCAACAATAATATTATAGATAGTGATACTAGAAATAACGGTAAGTGAATTGCTTTTCGTTACGATTTCATAGAAAGGAACTCTCAGGACACTTGACATACATAAAATGTAATGTTTGATTAAAAATCTGATTTTATTGTAATTTGTAAAATGTAAATTTGAATACACCTCGTAGTACACAAATAAAAAAAAATGTATCTTGTAAATATTAAACGTTATGCGGATTGAATGATATTGTTATATTTTAGTGTTTTTTCAATCATTTCAAAGGGTATTGAACAATCATTAGTTCACCTACCTATTATTATTATTAACTCGATTTGCATTAAAAATAATTTATCTGCGTAAATATTTTATATTTATTCAATACATTTTACAGCATTGTTTTTATACATATTATAGTCATATTATAACAGTTATATTCGATAAATACCTATTTATGACTTCGTCACCATTTGAAATTTTAATTATCGATATTATAGTCTATACGTCTCATTCTTATAGGTACATAATCAAATGTACAAGATATTAATTATTATCGTTATGATATTAATATGTACAGTAGCACATTATATCACATCTCGCGGGTATCGAAATCTTATTGCCTCTTCTGTTTAGTAAAATACTAAAATATACGTGTTTACGTAGATCGTTCACAATATTTACTTTTTAATAATATTTTGATAAATTTAAATTCCAAACATAATATTATATACATATTTTTTATTGCGCAACATTTTGAATTTTTATTATGTTATTTATCCACAAATTCAAATTACTAAACTATTAATGATTTTGAAAATCAAATACTCAATAATTATATTATTGGGAATCATAAATGCTTAAAATTAAAATTAATACAATATCAATTAATAGCTATTGATTTAAATTAATATGATGAACAATACATCCATCATGATTATCTAGCACAGCCTTCATTATAAGAGAATCGTGCTCATAGAAATATAGTAAGTTATCATCGTTATTTAAAAAAAAATAAAGGCATCACGGATAACCATACACATCTAATACACATACGTTATATTTTATATATGTGAAAATACAGTATTGGCTTGGAGGCTTAAAAGCTTTTTTTATGAACGAAAACTTTTTTCAATGAAATCCTTTTTCCAGTTGGTTATTGGGTAAGTTTAAAGGTTTTCAAGTTATTTATTTTTTACTATGTATTTAAAACCGTTAAATTTTTCATTCATATTGCTTTAAAATATTTGACTAAATATCAAAAACAGTATATTATAATCGTGTGTATAAAAAAAACATAGATATTTTATGGTCAAGTTCGAACAGATCGAGTAAATAGGTATTTAAATTCAGTCTGAACATTTCAAGTATAAATCCTTCTAACACCCGAGTCCTAAGCACCTGCAAGCGTTAATCTCTACGTCATTTGTCTCGCAACGTTTTCCTTCGTTATCAAACCGGACTCGTACGATGTCCGATATACGACGGGAGGTTGGTCTAACCTTCCTAACTTTCGTACGAAGTCTTAAACCAAGTCGGTCGTTCGTCAAAAAATATTACCATTTTGTAGACAGAAAAAAAAATTAAAAATAGAATTTCGAAAATTGTATTCGCAGCGATTGATGGGCTTGTTGTCAATTATTAATGTACGTGAACCCGTAACGAGAAAATATTAACGTATTACTCGCAATATTTTTCTACTGCAGTCGGGTGCGAGATATATTACACATCATATTATTACGTTACTATATCGTCTTGTTACGGTCGAAATTCGATTCGTTCCGATCCCGAACGGGGTACGTGTGCTCTTGCAAGCCCAGCTAGGACGGCGTCGCGCCCCTAAATATGACGGCGGGTCGGCTGTGCGGGGGGGGGGGGGTGGGGGGCAGAGCACATTTGGCGGGTGAGAAGTCGTTTAATTAGGGAGGCGTTTTATTGGGACTGCTCCTCCCGGAGTGCCATTAAGAAAACCAAAACAACGACGCCGGAATGAACGCCGACCTCAGATTGTCGGGCGGCGCGAGACCGGCGAAGAAATTAATAACGAGCGGAGGAGGAAATAAATGGTCGTCCTCGTTGTTTTTGCGGTGATGGGCCTTAATGGTGTGCGAACGAGCCGGAAAAGAAGAATTTGTTTCACTAATGTTCTCCCACGAGAATACACGATTATAATATAATATGTTTGTATTATATACCTACATGTTTTTTACCCCGCTAATAGCCGGTAATGATTATTATTATTTTTATTATTATTATTAATTGTACAGATCGTTGATTTAAATGTATTAATTTATCATTCGGTTACGCGTTTAATTACAATTAATCGTTTTTTTTTCGTCTGATGTAAGCTAACGAACCCACCTACAACATTATACCTACCTAACTGTTTTATTTACGTTAATCACAACCTGTTCGTCAGTCGCTATATTATTATGTTTGTACGCCGTAAAAATAATAATATTTTTCGCGTGTTTATAAAAAAATTAAAACGCGGTTCAAATCATTGAAATTCAAAACGAATATTATATCTTATATTAACAGCGCGGTATTAACCGAAATAGAAAATTATTGAGCTTTTACGCTGCAGGTATATCATTGATTTAAAACTATTTTATTTTTTTCACCAAGTAATGCGATAACGTCAAGACAATACTCACGAATATTGGTTTATATTTTAATATATTACCTATTACAATATTGTAATAAATAATTTATAATCGATATTGGTTTTCAGACGAATGCTTTGAAGAACACGCATTTCGCAATGTCGTGAAATTGCGGCTATAGGTACTTTAAAAATCAAATCGAATAGTTTTGTATTTTCATAAGGCAACGGCTTAGTGTAAATTGGTTCAACTTTCAAAATATTAATATAATCACCTACATCACCCTATGACGTGTTAGGTACAACGGTTTAGTGTAAATCGATTCAATAACATATTATTAACGTATAGTCAACTATCAAGAATCTACGACATGTTACCGGACTTTCCATCAGACTGTGTTCAAACCATATAAAACACTATGATAAACAAACAACTTTTAATTGGTAATGAACAAAGCGGGTTTTCCGAGATACGAAAAGACATACACAGACATATTTCATAAGGTATATTATAAAGCAAACGAATCGAGTCGCGGCCAAGAGCAGATATTGGAATATTGATTGGTATCGCCTTAAAATTAGGACATTTCCGAGCACAATATGTCACACGCTCACATACCTATCGCGTGTTAAACGAGGTGCAGAGGACAGCTCAGTGAAATGTGTGTAGTAGATTTTTTAGTTTTTTACTCGATCTTTAATGCTCTTACGTTAAAAGGGTTAGTGAAGATTATCGGTTTGTATATAATATATATATATGTATGTATATATGCTGCAACATATAGCAGCTTTTAACGCGAGTTAAGTTAAAAAACACTTTAACGGAAAGCCGTTATTCACCGTTGCGGCGGGGGACGGCCGCAGAGTTACTATCGCTTTAATGATAATATCTTGTAATCGTCTTGATGCGCAATTGCGCACAATAGTTTTAGCCGTCGCCGACACTATAGAATATCGCAATATAAGTGTGCACTCGTCATTATTATTATTATTATTATTATTGCCATCACACGATGATAATATAATATATAGTGGGTCATGTATAGCATCACTATATCATCGACCGTAACCATCGATCGTAATAATAATAAACTTCCATACCTACAAGCACACACACACACGCGATTACACGAATGAGTGTGCCACACGGGTGTATTGACATAATATTATATACTGTCGGGCCCGTCTCCATTTGGCTGTTGTCGCGTGTGCGTCGAGATAAAACGCAATCTTCAGCCCTTTGCCGGAAACATCGCCGTCAGATGCATCGCGCCGATCGTCCCGGTGTTTGCTGTACCTACCTATATACGATATATTTCAATATAGGCGTACACATTTCACTGACATATATATTAATATCACGTCGACATCGAGCACATCGCAAGCATAATATAATATTATCCCGCATGCACGCAGCCGTATATGGGATGATGTCACACAGCGGTAGTCTCCGCGACAGCGACTAACAAACGTGTGACTTATGCAAATCAGCGGCGCGCCATATTATTATTGTTGTGCGCAATATACGATGCCGTACACAATGTATACCCACGCAAGTCCACGGGTGGCCGCCGGTTTTCTAGTCTATAGTTCGCATATTATAGATTATATTTTATCGTTTTTTTCGAGAGAGAGAGACGTAAGATATTATGATGTAAATATTATGATAAAAACACTTAAACACGTACGATATTATAGTATTATAATATACTAATATACAAATCGAAATTAACAATAATATGGAAATAGCTGTTTCTTGCGTGATGTTTCTTTCAAAACATTTATTATATTAGTGATTTGCGGGGTTGATATTAATATTGTCATAATTAAGAATATATTAATATTATGCTGATCACATTATATCATGTTATGAACGATATAGATGATAAAGGAATGGATAGAACATTAACGATTATCGAACGGAAATGTAGAGATAATCTTTTGAGAATATGGGGCATATTATTTTCAATGATTTGTACATAACCGCAAAGAGCTCCATTTTATCTGTCTCTCATCAAAAATAAGCAAAAACTATTCATCTGAATTCCTCGAAAAAAACCGCGACCCCATGATACGTACCTGATATTGGCTTGTTCTACATATTTTTTTTTTATTAATTATGATTCTATATGATACTTGATATTCCCGTCAAAATGTTTACGACTAGTTTGGATGGAATTACTTTGAAAGTTTATATTTTCTTTGAAAAAAATATAATGAGTTATACGTGATGGTATTGTTAAAATATTCCAGATTTGTTTCTAAAAACTGTATGGACATAACAATGTCATGGGATTGCTTATTTTTTTACTTGCGAAGGTATCGCTGCTTCTTCACCAATAAAATTTACGTCCAGCAGAATTCTTTTTGTGCCATTAATTTTAACGCAAGGGTGAATTTATCTGTTTTTAAATTTAATCGCACGATCATTTTAAAACTATAATATTTTACATATAGTTATAACTTATGTGTTATGACTTATAAATTATTATAACACACTTTAAAATTAATAAATCGTCAATAGCCCACGACGATAGGTTCCCAAGACGATATTCTCGACTTTCAACTTTATAATTGAAAACAACAAAACAAAACAAACGCAAATTTGCTATATTGTACGTCAATGTATTACGCGGTTACTGCAAAATACGACACATGCGAATAAAGCGTCCTCTTAAAGCTCGAAAGTTATTCGCAATTCTGCTTTAATGCACTCACGTCGAGTTGGCAATAATGTATCAATATATTTTTTTTTTCAAAAATCGAGCCTAGATCGATTCTTTTAAATCTCGGAAGTATATACACGGGAGACGGACAAATAAATCAATCAGCCTTGTGCCTTGATAAAATAATGTATTATTATCAAAGTTCGGTTAAATTAATAAAAGTATAGGTACGATGAATACAAATATATGATTTATGGACAAAAACTATCGCGATGCAGGCACATCACGGGCGATGTCATATTATAATATATAGTATATACTATAACGAAATATACGATCGTCAGTGGTTTTTTCTTTGACATGGTCGATGACAAAAACGAGATAAAGCCGTTCGTGAAGGTCGGACGGATCGACTTTAGTCGGGAGCGGCGCATTAGATGTCGGCCGACAAGTCGCGTCTCACCGTTGTATAGTTCTTCGGGTGAGGAAAACGACGGCAGCGCAAAATTTTCCCTCTAAACCTGCATTATTATACTATGAGGTATGTACTCCTTTCCCAGGAAATCGAAAAATAAAAGCATTGGTTGTGCCCGGCCCGCCAGGACCGAGAAAATCACTTAAACGAGATCGGTGACGTATACGGTACACAATTCATAATACAAGTATGGTGTTTTTAGAAACGCTTCGGTTATGTAATTATACGGATGTGAGTTCGCGTATAATATTATATACGAAATAATAATAGTGATATACGAAGTAGGTATTTGGCAGGTAGTTATAGGTATGGTGTATTATACAGGACGACTCGCCAAGCTTGTACCCCCGCCTTTTTTCATTTAATTTAATTAAATTCCGATTTCTTGAATTTTTAATTACACTTAAAGGCCGTATTTTAAAAAACACTTGGTTTACTGTACGTTGGTGAGTACCATTTTAAAAGAGTTTCTTGTGGTGATACTGACTTGTTTTTTGGAAATAAGAAACACCTTTTTTTCCTGAAAAATTGTTAAACAGATGGCATCTATTTCGAATACTTTGAATTTTCTAAAACGAAATTCGAACAACTGGTTTTTGAGTTCCGTATTTAACGTATTTAGGTACAAAGGATGTACCCAGATAATAGTTCTATTGTATGATAGAAAATTAGGGGGCCGTGATGATTTAAGAATACGTTGGTATTTTGTTTTTGTAAAACCATTTTTAAGGACTATTATTATCATTGGTATATATTATATACATTTTAAAAAGTAATTACTTGAAAACGTCACATTCGACTTTAGATTTACACACATGCAAATGTTCAAAATGTTCATTTGCCCAACAATTTGCATAAAAAGTTATTATTTATATTTTAATATAAAGAAATTTGTGTCGTTATAAGACACTTTTTAATGTATAGGTAAGTAAAAAACGAAAATATGTGCCCTTTAGAATACATACAAAACAATTGCAAAAATCAGAATTTCATTGAATTAATAAATTATTAAAGGAAAATATGTGATTGGTGAGCATGCTTGATGCATCACCCTGTATAATGGGTGTATTATGCGCTGTGTATTTATATCGAAATCCACAACCAAAAGAGATTTTTTCTCCATCTCTCTCGATACGATATCAGTCGTCGTGTAATTTATTCCATTTCGATGTTGTTCTTCAAATTCAGAAAAAAAACATCATATCTTTCACCGGTTTTTCTGCGAAGAAATCGATCGTATATTATACTGTTTACGTATCAAATCTCGAGCTTACTTTATTATTATTATTATTATTATTATTATTATTATTTAACACAACACTACGGCGTTTACTTGTAGGTACTAGGTTTTAAATTAATTTCTATAGTTATCTCAGCGGTAGAAAATATTTTTTTAAATTATTACATTAATAATAATAATGAAATGTTTTTATTCAATTTTTATTTTCAATCGAGTAAAGTAATATTGAAATCGAATTATTTATATAAATACGAGTTGGTTACGCAACAGAACGGTTATTTATGTAAAAGAATAATTACTATCGTTATAAAAAATTGCTATATTTGAACAGTTGTATTAGTATTTTATTAGTCTAATCTTATTTTTACATTTTTTTATCGATAGTTATATATTATGCAATATTATTTTTATCATTAATATATTTAATATTTAAATTAAATATGATATACTGATGAAATCATTCACGATTGACTATTGGTTGTAACGAATTTATTGATTAATCCATTAGTGTGTGTTTAAAATGGATTTTTTTTCAATTGCCTAGATAGGTACCCATTTTTTAATTATTAATATTTTTTAGGGTTTATAATTTCACATAAATTTGTGATCCATCAATTCGTAAAAGGTATTTTATGTATGACAACGTCGAAATTCTATTACATCGAAATGAACATACTATACGCAACTAGCTCTTGTTTCGAATAACAGTGTTATGTGGTGCACACCTTACACCCGGGTATAAATCACATTTAAATTTTACACGGAACTCAGTCATTATTTTTGCGGCCGTAAATTTCAAATAAAACTACACGTGATCCTGTCTCTTCAGATAAAACACGCGTGTCATACATCAACAAGGATGTTTTTTGTTTTTTTAAAGAAACACCCTCCAGGTTAAGTTGTAAGTGATTATAGTGGTCGTCCGAAGACGATTTTGAGCAATTACACATAATATTATACTGACGTCTGAAACACTAACTTGCACGACACAACATATTATGCGTATTATATGAAAACAACCTACAGATGACGTCGTGAAATTATGGTCAAATTCGAAATAAAGTTATGAAAGTTTTAGAAATTTAATATGCAACATTTATTCTAAAAGCTTTTCAAGACTTAGCTATTGAAACTGAAAATGCAATACATTTTTAACTACAAATTTCATAGTTAGCACATTTTTGGTAATTTCAACTTGAAAGGCCTACGAAATAAAATGAAATATATTAACTTATTTATATTTTTCTATATTTTTTTTTAATTGCTATTATATATAATAAACAACCGATGGGCAACATTTTATTTTGTTTTTAAACTTATTGACCGATAGCCAAAAATATTGTATCAATAAAAACAAAAAATAAACGGGTAACTGTCGAAAAATTTAAAATGTCAAAAATAAATAAAATGTTTTGTAAATTATCTAAAATCTCAAAAATTCAAGCATAAAATAATAATTGGTGGATGTTTCAAGCTTCTAACTCCCTTTTAAATATTAAAAATAAAAAAACAATTTCTTTGAAAACGGGTGTATTGCAGATATACTGGCTTACCCACTATTTTTTGTTGTTTTTTTCCTCCAGTTATTGAGAAAAGTATTGCGTGCTTATCTACCCTTGGACCTTCCTATCCTCAAAGTACCAACAGGATATAAAAATTCGTTACCAGACAACCAGAGATCACCCTCGACGTCGAAAGTACATTTTTTCTCGCTACACCAAATATTCACAAAAAAAAAAAAAAGCACACATCATTCCGAGACCATTATTACATTCCTCACTCCGCTCAGTATTTAAAATATACTCGTATCATGATGAATAATTATGCATAGTGAATATTGTCGAAGTGATCATACGGAAAGTATGTAAGTATTTTATTCGATAAATTTTACGATAAATATTGTTTCTTTTTTCCAAACATAATATTATATTATTTATCACGTTTTCTAAACGGTTAAAGTTTATAATAGTATATTGTGTGACAAGGGCGGAAAGTGAGCTGTTTCACCAATTAATACTGATATTGCCTTCCCACACGAGCCATACATGCTATTTTTTGTCACGCCTCTGCATTCATCGATTGTGGGATCTATGCAACTGCTTGACTATAATCACGATTAAAGATATACAGGTTACTCAACGACATTATGTACATACACAACAAAAGTGGTGCGCGAAAATGTTGAATTCTAACAGCCGACCAACGATGTGAGAACAACTACTAGCGCTCTAATACATATAATATTGTACATCTATACTGATATATTTTGTAGTACCAAGAGAAATCACTATAATGCAAAAGCGCTAACTGTTATTCTTGCTTTGACAAGATCGTTAATTTTAAGCTCACCAAAAAATAAGTTTCAATAAGTAACCTGTATATCTATAATCGTGACTATAATTATACGACAACAAGACAACAATATTTCATGAAAGAAACGATTATTTATTTTAAACGTCACGCGCATGGCGGTTATAATATAATATGATTATATGATGTAACCAAAAGTTTATGGTTAGTTTAAGAACCGACGACCGTGGTATAGATTTCAAGGTATATGCGCGTGAAATATGCGCGCAGCACTTTTGGGAATTTCCACTTTACCGCCCAGCAGTTTTTGGGATTTTCACTTTAACACCCGGCACTTTTTGGGATTTCCACTTTGCCACTAGCTTGACGGAAAAAGGATGCTTTCCAACGCTTCAACCGCTATTGAAAACCAAAATTTCGGTGCAGGCGTGACAAAAAAACTATTTAAAATCGTAAAAAGCTATTTCCTAAAGCCGTCGATAAAAAATAAAATATGTCTATATAAATGTGAATAATTTTAACTCGATAAAATGTAAATTTAACTTAATTATTTCCGGTTCCTATATAGAACACTATAGATTCAAGACAGATTTCACCGTAAACATATACCTATGCTTAATAATATTCATATTAATATAATATTACAAGCGAAACAATGGTGGTGGTCTGATTTTTCATAATAATATATTCTTTTGAGTGTACGTTTAGGGCCGCGAACCATATATTTTTTTGGTCAAAGGCTGGTCCCGGCACCCAGAATAGGTTGTGTATTGAATTTTTCAGCTTTTTGCATAACCGTAAAAAATAACTGCAAGTACGTCGAAGGAAAAACAACAGTTAAGCAAATATTTATAAACGAAGATAACTATTTAACCGAGCACAGTGTTGATCGATTCGAACTTTGAATCGATGTGCTCAAACTCAGTGCGACTACGTTATCCCGTCGTAAATGTTTTGTTCGTAATCCGTAGCACTGTCCGTAGAAGTTTATCAAAATAATTTGTTTTACATTATATCACTCGCTGATGAATAAACAAGTAAAAAGCA
Organism: Acyrthosiphon pisum; assembly: GCF_005508785.2. NCBI lineage: Eukaryota > Metazoa > Arthropoda > Insecta > Hemiptera > Aphididae > Acyrthosiphon > Acyrthosiphon pisum. The sequence goes on from NC_042494.1 coordinate 135,637,144, forward strand.
GGTAAGTGGATGTCACACTGCTGTACAGTAAGTTGCAAGTGGGTCATTGTATAACGGATTGTATTAGACATGAATTCAATGATAAAATATTATTGTATAAGAAAAACGATTCTGAGCGGAGACGGTTTGTCAATCTGGATATTTTATATTATTATTATTTATTTTATCATGTAAGATGAATTAATATTATAATATAATTTTTTATTCATTTCTATGGTGATAAACAAAACGTTAGAAATTAAAATCCCATTTTTAACGTTTTTCGTAATTTTTCGGTGGTTTTCCCCGTGTGGTATTAAATAACTATTGAGAAAATCGGAAAATGACCTCTCTAAAGTACCATCTTGATCCAATTTTATAAAAGATAAGGTACTATATGTTGAACTCGAAGCACTCCTTCTGGTAGAAATTTTGTATACAGGACATAAAAAAAAAAATAAAAATAAACACCATTGTAAAACCAATAGCTTCCTCGCTCCGCTCAGAAGCTAAAATCAGTAGGTATATCTACACTATAATGTTAGTAAGTACATCGATAGAACTATATGATATAATATATTTATATTATATTATATATTATATTATAATATAACAAAACTAAGCGACTAATCAAACACAGCAGTTTAATTATCGAATCGAAAAAGGTTGATAATAATGTGATTCTCGAGAGGAAAGGACGACGCCTATAAAATCACTTAACTCATATTAGGTATTATTGTAATAGACCTTTTGGGAGGGGAGCGAATGCCATTACGCCATTACCTACGTTAACCGTACGATTATTAATGCGATTCTCTGATGTATGGTAGTAGTGTTAAAGTGGCTCTAAACATTTGGACACATAATAATACTATTTCGGACATTCAAATTTGTGAGTTAAGCGGTTAACAGTGCAGGTCGTCGCAGATTTCCCGAGTTTAGAATAATTTATAGTGCCTACCCGGTTCGCAATGCACAGCAATCAGTGGGCACATAATAATATGTATAATATATAATATAATGCATATATATAATACATAAATATATATATAGTATATTATTGTGTTAGTAATATATATTATACATATTTTTCCAATTTATGTTGTTAAATATGGCAATATCAAAAGCCATCAAACACGTTTTAACAGTTGGTACGGGCGCAGAGATTTACATAAAATATATTATTGAACTATGATTGCTTCAACGTCCAGTAAATAAATGTTTTAAACAAAATGGTAATGACGTAATATACATAATAAATTATATAATAATTGTTGCAGTTTTCTACGTTCAAAAACCGTGTAGGTAGGTACATACTTAGCAAGATAACTGCAGATACTTTCCGCGTTTGGTTGTTTATACTCTTCGGGTCGAAGCGTTAAAAACTATAAAAATGGCTATAAACTCCTTAATAACTAATTCAACAGATCGTAAAAAAAAATTTGAAGGAATTTATTATTTTAATAAAATGGCTTACCGATATGTGCTGCTTCATTCAGTAATCCTGACGTACTTTTTGGATTTTGAAATGGTCTTGGAATTTCTGAAAACAATAATTATACAGAACGATATTATGGTAACAAAAATAATAATTAACAATTTTCAAATTGAATGAACAATAATTTATGTAAATTCAAAATTGTGATATTTTTTAAGATGTATTAGTATTAATTTTTACCTAAGTATACATAATATGATTAGCGATACCTAATAGGTATTTGTTTTGAATGTTTATTAGGTTTATTCATTGAACATCATCACAAGGACAGAATATACGTATTTACAGGACGTATATTATGATATTAATATTAAAATAAATATATAAAATATAAAATATATATTAGTTAATATAGTATAATAAATCTAAACCTGAGAGCAACAACAAGACTTCTCCAATTAATACAATTTTTAAGGAAGTACTTAAAAAGGTTTTAAAAACTAACAACACATATAATATTTAGATATTACATTTATCTATTTGCAATGATTTGTATAAGTAGTATTCAGTGACAAATTATCAAAATCAAATTTGTATGATCTCAAAATCTGAAAATAAAACTTGCAGATGTCTTGTTGTTGCACTAAGAAATTATTATGCAATACATAATATATATTATATTATATAGTATATACTTTATTATACTCGTAATGAATAAATTATTTTAGTGCAACAACAAGACATCTCCGAGTTCTATGAAATAAAAACCAGACATCTCTTTTTTATGATATCTTTGTATTTAACAATCGAGTTTGTTAGGTTGTCGCACCAAACGGTACAGTATTTTTTCTTAATAATATTATGTAACCAAAAACTAATTTTTCCCAAAATTTGGAAATTTGTTGTTGTTTCTCTCGGGTCTCTGAATAATATATAAATATATTTTGCAGTAATTTTAAAATAAGCATAAAACAACTTAAATTTATCTACATGACGTAGTTGTACAATGCAGGTAATAATTATCAATTGAAATAAACATAATGAATGTGCAATACATTTAACGTTATTTTCTTATGCGATAATATACCTACTAATTATTGTTTGTCTATAAAACAACTAAAAAATACTATAGCTATAAAAATAAATATGAATAAACGTAGTCGTACTTATTCTATTAATGATCAGTTGTGCTCAACGTTTATAACTTTTCCATCTTAGCCGTCGGCGACCGTTACGATTTTACAAAATTAGGTGTCTGAACACTATATAGGTATTGTATTGAAAAAACGATCGTGTTTAATTGTAATAGAATACAAACTTAAATGTCATTGTGAAATATAATTTAAACATTTTAACTCCAACTTAGAAGATATATTTTATCATGACAAATTAACATTAAATATAATATTGGTTATTTCATCATGATATTTATTATTAAGGGCCGTTCTTACAATGTCCGGTAGAGTGTCGGTTAACGCTAACCGACTGATAACAGATATTATTACCGGCAGAATTCGGCCGGTTATAAGTGTCGGTTAAGTATAACCGGATATTGTAAGAACAGCCCTTACTAATTATTAGTAGAATTTATGGCTAAAAATTATTCATATTATTATATTGTTGCGAGTGGCGCCGCTGATTTTTAAATATATTTTGGTAACCCATTACCTGTGACGTCAGACGAGAGCCAAAATGAACGAGACGATTTATACCAATTAGAAAATGACGAACTTTTAACTAATCGAAAGTAAAATAAGAATCATATTCAGTTCACGGACATCCCAATAAAAACCAATAGCTTACCTCCAATTGAATAAAGACGGTATTATGAATGATAAAATAAATTCAGACCACGTCGATAAAGTTTACGAAGATCGCCAAATTTCTCCTGTAAATTACCTACTCAATTGAGAGGTAAGTTATATTAATATTAATTTAATTGCCGACGATAAGTTGGAAATCACCGTTTTTAGACCCAATTAAAAATTAATAATTCTATTTTAAAACTTTATCATTCGAAGAAGTTTTTATGCGAAGAAAAGCATTTTGAAATGTTGGTCAAAAAGTAAACATAATTTTTTTTTTGATAATCCATTAAATTTTAATTTTGAGAATAAGTGCGTAAGTTCAAAGGTATATTAAAAAAAATCTAATATTGTAAGGAGAAAAAGAATTTTTAAATATATTTACTTCAATATTGTTAGAATAAACATAATTTGCTTTATAATAATATACGCATGTTTATACAAATAACACAAAATAATATTTATAATTAATAATGAAATATTTAAATGAGCAATATGTTTAAAAAAAAATCACAAAAACTTATTCATTTGCTATTTTAACATTTATTAAAAATTATATTTTCAATTATATTTACAAAAAGTTTGTAATCTATTTAAGCGTTAAAACTTTCAATATATAATATTATGTTTACTTTTTACTTATGATTTACCAATATAAAAACCATTTATTCAAACAAAAACTTCTGAGAATTTTATTGGTGTTTTGCTTATATTTATTTTATTTTCAAAATCAATTAAATTGTGTTCAAATAATTTTAAATTGTGAAGTGTGTTTTGGATTTTTACAAGTTTTTATTCATTATTTTCTTAAGTTTTAAAATATAAATATTACACTGATGGGTATTTCACAGTTATTTTTTTTACAACAGCCGAAGTTTGTGTGACGCTCCTGACTTGGTCAATTTTATACTTTAATATTTAATTTTGCCAATCCGTACAATTATTTTTAATATATTATTACTGTTGATGTCTTTTAAGCAATAAGAAATTTTTAATTAACTTCTAAAAACGATAGATTTTAATCTAAATTTGATATTTTTTTACCCATCCCAAGTTTGAAATTCTACGGAGACTGTCATTTAAATGCATAAGGATACAATATTTATAAAACTTATGTCATAAACTCTTAGATACTATATTTATATAATATATAAATGGTTCTTTTGTAGTTCGAAACTGATATAGAAAGTTTAAAAATTGATGTGCTCTTTGTTGAATACGAATGTGAATCGCACTGTGTTTTTATATCACTTTAAAAACATCATGTATGTTTTATAACATTTTATTTTTTTTCTGTTTCTTTTAGGTTAAGTTTGTATTACATACGCTGAGTATAAAAATAATAGTGCATTTTTTATGTGATTTTTTTTATGACATGTATGTTGTTTTAAAATAATAATAACACACTTATGCTGGGTCGTATGAGCAATATCGCTAAGCATAATTTGATGAATCAATTTACTATGCCAATTTGTCACTTAAACATGATTTATTGGCTCACGAATGGTCCATTACATTTTAGTGAACCATTTATTTAATACATTTTTTTATGTGACCCGAGATATAATATTATATTATATTTTACTTTTATGATATATTTTAAAGCTGCATAGTGTTAGACCATTCCATGTAACTATAATTATAATCATGATTTAATTATTTGCATATTATCTCACTATGATTAATACAGTATTTGTGGTATATGTGTAGGTATAAGTTATGAAGTTTCAATACTTCAAAGGGATTTAACTCTTAATTATATTTTCTCTGCACTATAATACTATTGTACCTTTCATGTTGTTTAAAATTACAATACCTACGATATAAAATCGGTAACTCGACGATAACTTCAATGGACTTGTAACGAATTATCAATTACCCAGGACACCGTAAATCTAGTCCCACACAGTCAAACGATGCCAAATAGATGATAATATTATTATGTAGGTACCTATATACATTATATGGGGAATCGTATCGCAATAGAACATTCCCAGTTGCCATTTACGTTGTTTTCAAACGAGGTATGTGGCATAATATTTGACACGAATCAACGGAAAAGTGTTAACGTTTTTTTACCCAAATGTAAGCTAAATGTAGGCGGGCGGTAATCGATTGTTGTCCAAGTTGTTTAATTTGGTCTTTCAATTTGTGATTAGTCATATAAGTGTCATATAGTATTTGATTCAATGTAGGTATGTGTTGTTTATCTTGGAGCATGGACGACTAAGTAATTATTACTTACAACTGTATAACGACCACATTCAGCAAACGTTTTTTTTTTTGATTTTTTCCTAAAATACGCAATCCAATATCATAATGAGACATAATGAAGACAAACAGCAAAATATTAGATGTTTAAGAATATGATAATATTAGATATTGAAAATAATAATATTGAACAACGAGAGAGAGAGAGAGATTAAAAAACTACAATAACATTCAATCAAATACAAACAATAAAATAATTTTAATATAGATTTTCTCGGATCAACTATAAATGTAGTTCATCGGCTCGTGACAGGCAAATGGAAAACAGTTACTCAGAATAATAATTATTTATGATTTCATCTTCAACAGCTCAATAAAAATTGTTATTTCCAGGATAAATATTTAAATTGCGAACAATGCAATAACCACAAGACTTGGATTCCAAGAAGAAAAAGGATTGACTGATGTAATAAATAAAATTACACATTTGACTGTAAGATAATAAATGATGATAAATTATCTCAGTCTGAATAAAAGTCAATACAAGTAGGTAGGTAATAAAAAAAAATTAACATTTAACATCTTTAAAATAATTATTTAACAAAATACTATCCACATATTAGCTACAATATTAATATTTTCAACTCCATAATTTACGACAGAAAATAAATAATTAAGCTTATAATCTACGAAATGTGATTCATGACCGTTTTAGTAGGTACGTTTGATTTGACCGCAATTTTTTTTTTCAATATATTTCACTTACTGTAGCGGTTATCAGTTAGTTCCTATCATAGATGTGTAGTCGAATATGATGTATTAATCGATGTAAGTAATTTATATTTTAAGGAATTGTGCTTAAAAAAAAATACGAACATCTACAGTATTATTTTATGCAGATCTACCATAAAAACTATAATAACATAAAAGCAAAGTTTAGGTGCATAAATCTATTATACTGATGTCAATTATACTGATACAAATGTCCAACAATGTCCAACAAGTCGGAGTAGAAGTTATTGGGATGTTTTCGAAAAGTTTTAAGAATTTGTAGTGTTGGTAATGGCACTACAAACTTCAAAGTCTCGTAACTTTTCTAAAAATGTCCAACAAATTCCAACAAATGTCCAAAAATGTCCAACAAGTCGGAGTAGAAGTTGTTGGGATATTTTCGAAAAGTTTTAAGAACTTTGTAGTGTTGATCATGTACTTGGAACTACAAACTTCAAAGTCTCGTAACTTTTCTAAAAATTTCCAACAAATTCCAACAGATGTCCAACAAGTCGGAGTAAAAGTTGTTGGGATGTTTTTGAAAAGTTTTAAGAACTTTGTAGTGCCAACTTCACGTACCTATGTGTGTGGGCTCTTTTTTTATAAGTACACAAGTAAAAAACGATAATACATTAGGTACATTTAAAAAGTATACCAAATTATTGTGACTATTAGTGAAGATATATACAAAAATATTCTTACCATAAATTCGCATGGATCCTTCGGCTTCACCCAACGAGTTTTTTGTGACACATCTATAACTTCCATAATCTTCTGGACTCAGAGATCGTATAGTTAGCTTCATGTGTGTTTTGTACCCGTTTTCGTCGGTTACTATGTGATACTTTGGCCCAGAAAATATCATATTTCTGAATTCTTGGAAGGACCAAAAGCTTATTGGTCGAGGATATGCTTCAGTCTGACAGTCGATGGTTACGTCAGTGCCCAACGGGGCCCCGACTAATTGATTTGGCACCACCAACGTTGGAGAAACTGAAAATATATTGGTAAAATGAAATAAAAGTACAATTTTGTGTGAAAAAAAATAATAAAAAATTCATTCGATAAAGTTATGTATTTTCCGAGGTATTTTCTGTAAAAATAGCAATACCTATAATATATTGGTCAAGGAAGGATAAAATAAGGAGAATAATGTTTTTGAGAATATACGTTGAACATGGAAGAGAATGTTCGAAGAGTTAAAAGGGGACAACAGGTAGGCGTGCTGTGGTGAAAATTTGATGTAGTTAATGAGGATTCGAGGTTTAGGTTAGATAAGGTTTCACATTTTGCCGAGTTGCTGTGGAGAGTCATTCATAGAAAGTTTAGAGGAGCGAGAGGGAAGACTTAGAATTAGAATAAATAAATTATTAAATGAAAACACGGTCGTGATCATGCTTGGTAAATCATCCTGTATACGTCAATAAATTCCAATAGTCGTCAAAAAATACTGTAGCAATTTCACAAAGTGGTCAGTAAACTTCTTCAATGAATATAATAAAAGCAAAACCAACCCAAATAAATACATTAACGTTGATCGTATACTTTAGTCCCCTTGAGACGAGGTCTTTCAAAAATTGAAAAGTTCATATGCTATATAGTAGCTAAACGTAAACCGAAAAGTCAAAACGATGACGAACAAAACGTCAGACGTCATCTTCTGTAAATCACTTTAGCATTGGTAATTAGTTAGTTATGAAGTTAATTCAGTCTACTATAATATTATATAAACCAAAAGGTACATTTATATAAAAACCAAAATATAATTTAAATAAAGATATCATTGTAGGTATTTATTCGTTTAAATCAAACTCATGTTGTATTATAATAATACAATATTACGATCATGAGATACATATAAGTCAAAAAAAAATATTTATTCTTATTTCCTTTTTTATCATAATAATATAGATTGCACACAATTAGTTTATTAGTTGATAATGCCAACTAGGTAGCATAAGTTATTTACAGGTACAATCGAGGGTACAATAATTATTTCTTTTTTTAACAATCTTATATGATATGCATATCTCTTCATTGATAATTAAATTGTCACTAGAACTCGGTTAACTCTTCGTCGCTTAATATTTAAATCAAAAACGAATATTTTCTTAAAAGCGTGTAAAATTAATTTTCGAAACTTGGGAAATAATAATCAAATGCGTGAACTAAAAGTTTTCACGTGACCTATGACTAATTTCGTGCCATTTGCAAGTGTTGCGTTTATGGAAGATAATTGGTATTAAATTATGGGTGTGGCATATAATTTGTAGCTCACCGGTTGATGTTGTTCGATAATATTACATTATATTCGGTAAAATTCGATTAAGATTATTTTAAATACTTCATAATAAATTATGATAGGTACCTATAACACCTTTGATATAAGTCGTTACGAATCCGATTTTTTTAATTAACAAACCGAAGGGTTATAAATATCGAGTTGAGCACATAAAATTGAAATTTAATTTAATAATTTTTCGTTTGTATCAAAATATACAAGGCTGAAGGCAATTACGATGAATAATCTAGTTAAAAGTAATAAAGAGATAAAATGCAAACGCTACTCTGGAATGAACAAAATATTCAAGTTTAAAATCGCTTCGCAGAGAAAAATGTAGTGTTTGGCTCTGTTAAGTAATTTAATCAATTAACGATGTTATGTTCCAAATAATATAGCTATAGATTCACGAATTAACGAGACACAGGTGGGTTTGGCTCAACACTTGGACAACATCAGTTTTGAAATTTCATTTCATAGAAAATTAGAAAATGTATATTTTCTTAATAATTATTCATGGATCAAACTGTATCATAATATAATATCTCAAAATTGTTATAATATTATAATTATTTGTAACAATGCAAAATAATTAATAAAACCACTTTCATTTTATTTTTTTTTTCTAGATATTGATTCATTTTTCATCTTTCAAAAATTATGACCATCAATTATAATACGGTGTATACTTTCTATCATTTGTTAGGTATTGTAAAATATTATCACTGTGAAACTTCCGAATATTATGATATATTTATGCATTTGCGCCAAACTGTGTCACGCCTTAAATTTTCCATTTTTTTTTCTGTTATATTTTTATTCTTTGTCGGAAACAAGAAAAGTTTTTAAAGTGAATTCTTCATTTTTATATTTATCATAATTTAACAACGTACTGTGAATTTACACCAAATTAATAAGTTTTAAAAATAATATTCAACAGTTCTCGAAAAAAAAACATTGGTAGGTATTTTTTTTCGATGTAGCAAATTAAATAATGAAGTATTGAATTCGTAACAGTTGTATTCCACAAAACTGTTTTAACTTTTAAGTTTATAGTTTTACCATGTATTTGTGAGTTTGCATACATTTAATTTAAATTGATTAATTAGTTTATTAGTTTAATTAAAAATTACCACTTTTCCAACTGTTTACTGTTAGGTACCACGTATAATTATAATATTATTTTTACGAGATTATTAAACAAAATTATAATACTCATAATTTATTGATCACAGCATATTTATTTTTCATCATTTTTTTATTTGTAACTATAATATAGGTTATTATAGAATAAGTGACTTAAATGAAACATAAACAATCAACAGTTGTCACTCTCGGTTTTTTGACATTATACTGTCGTTTTCCATTATATATTATTCAAAACTATAGCAATATAGTTTATTTCAACCATATAGTATAATATATCAATTTCGTATATTGTTTCAAAATCATAGTGAAAATTGTCAAAAATTTAAATAACATAATATTCACTCGCAGTGAAATATCTTTTTTGGAGCGATTTGCGAAATGGATGTCTTTCGACGTCTTTCGGCACCCACCACACAAACTGCAGTGCAATTTTTTCAATACAAATTTATGCCGATACTCGTTGGAAACACATCACCATTAGTCGCGTGCAATCGTTTTTATAGACGGGGTCTGTGCGTACGCAACAATCATGGTGTGATACATCCACCCACACCCACCCACACACACACAATATGTACAATATGTGTATTATTACACCCGTCTAGCGTTTGCGTGACTTCGCACACACCAGACAGACAGGCAGTTCATTAAAACCGGCGTCGCACACACGTATATAATATACAGAGCCGATGTGTGCGTTTTAATTGAGGTTACACGGACAAGCTAAACGTTTTCCCGGAGAGGGTTTCTATTTTCTCGCGGTCCGAATTCGACGTTATTACGACTATACACAGGAGGCAAGCGGGGGCGGTGCGGCGTACGAAATAAAAACAATGTTATGTCGTGTATTGTACTAATTGTTTCACCATAGAGATGCAGGTTATTAATAATAATACATAATTAACAACTTGCGCAAATTTTTGTAAATAATAAAGAGTGGACTGTATTATATTGGAATACACTCCTGAATACACCACACAGCATAGAAAATAATAGATAATATATAATAATCATACAAATATTAGGGATTTAGGCGCCCACCTACTATATAATATAACTAGCTGCCCGACCTTCCTCCGGAAGAAATTATTATTTTTAAATTTTATTTAAAAACATGTGACTATTTTTTGGCTATACAAATAATATAATATAATTAGGTACATATTGCAGTTATTGTTATTGCTAATTTCTGAAAATTATATATTCTACATTTGGAATTCAACTACTGGAGTGGTAAATTTTATTCTTTTTATTATAGAATAGAGATAAGGTAGAAAAAAATGTAACAATAAATTATTTGTTCGATGAATAATATATATTTCAAATAGAAAAATGCAAGTGCAAACAAATAAATAAATAATTAATAATAATAATAATAATAACAATAATAAATAAACAAACAAACCGGTTTCCTTCGTCTCCAAAATCAAGTTAGATTCTTATTTATATAGATAACGGATTACCTACTCGTTATTCGAGAAAAAATACATATAATATAATGCACGCGCCGCGAAGGCAAAAATAAAATAAACCAAAAATTCAAAATAATGATATAGTATCATAGACAATGGTTTGTTTACATACAATAAATAATAAACCGCATATCAGTATTGTGATAACACGTTACCGGTTACCGGTTACCGCCGACCGCTCGACTGTCCATACGAGATACGACCATAACCTCCATAAACGCCTGCTTGCCCGTTCTGATCCCGCGATCCACGTACTGGCTGCTGATGGCGCCGAATGCCCGACGCACTCTCGATGTCCGATAGGCCCGCACCCGCGTGCGATCACCAATCGATATAAATATGGCTTATTACCGCCGTTCCCGTTACTGCTTTAAAGCACCCGCGTACGTCCAGCAATTACACGACACTTGTAATAATAATAACCGAGTCGCCCGCTCGCGCACAAGGCGTTATACGAAATTAGATGCCACCGATGGCAAATGCACTGCACCGCATTGATTCCGTAATCAAAGTTGAAGGGCGAAGCGACGCGTAAATATATTACGGAACGACGCGACTCCAACAACGGTGGTGGGCACGGAACGACTCATGATATAAAAACAATAGGTATGATCGTAACTTTTTGACGGTCAGATCCTTCGGTAAGCACGTGACGTAGCATAGTGTATAGTAATAATAATTTAATGACAATATGATAATACGGGTAAGCAAGTGACGTATTGCGCGAACTTGGACCAAATCTGGACTTTTGCGATCATACCATGTTATTTATATTATGGAACGACTAATTAATTGTTCATAGGCTAATTAATTGTTCTATTCGCGAAAGCCGGTTCACGCTATAGAGCGGCGGGTAGTGGGGTCCTTCTAGATCTTTCTATGCCTTATCGGCGGAGACCCGTGACCGAAATATCACACTATCGCCGTCGGAATTGGCACCGAACAAACAATGATGATAATAATAATTAAACCGTTGGTGGTCGTAACTCGTCACGCAGACATCGTCGGTTCGATGTATTGTCAATCGGTAATAATTTTTTTCCCGCCATTTCCGTTTCCGCCGCGGCACGATTTTATTATAATATCCGTTTTATTTATAAGGATATTGTTATTATTATATAGGCCGCAATGCAGTCTCCATAATGTAGTGTCACAATGATTACTATTACAAGTCCGTCCCCGGTTTGGCAGCTCGCGATGACGAGATTCGCTCTCGTCGGCTACAACAATGGCGGACTCCGTTTCGCCCGAAAGAGTCCGTGTAGATATTTTCTTCTCTCTCTACCCACTCGGCGCCCCGTCTGCAGTCTCGTGCGCTGGCGAGACACAAAGCCACCGATGATGTCGTTATTGCTTCCGGCTTGTCGACTTGCAGCGTATTATTATTGTCTTTTTTTCCACTGCTTTTGTTCGACAGCCACCGACAATGTAACCGCCGCCGATGCAGCGATCGGCGAGAATCATTTCGGATTCGGTGTTTCGAAACTATAATATAATATTATTATTATAATAATAGATATTATACGAGCGGCAAAACCGATCGAATGTGTATCTCTCGAGTCGCACGTGTGTGCCACCCAATAATAAATGATAATATTATATTAATAATACTAGCTGATCCCGTGCACTTCGTTACCCGCTAAATGTACAAACTGAATATGAGTCAAACTTTGTTCAATGCGTTATTTAATATTCGGTGTGTGATGTTCTAGATTTATATTAACTTTTCTGTTGCCCGGAATAAAAATCCTGATTCGCAGCAGTATATTATCAGGTAAGGCCGTAGGGGCAATCTACCTGCGATAGATCGCGGACCCCGTGCCGTAAGTGTATGATTTAACTCTAAAGTATCAAAGTTATACCAAGTTTGTCGTTTTTACTTAATTCTACCTACGGTGGATTAACATAATCAATTAATACAAAATTCTAACCTAACCTAACCGTACTAAAATCCGATGAATAAAAAAAAACCAAATTCAACCCTTTTTAAATTAGCCTATATCTTCTTCCCAGAGGTCTAATCTACACACAAACATTTATTTATATAATATAATATATATATTGACGAAAAATAATAATACAAATCAGCAAACATGCCCGATTAACCAATAGAAACCAATATATGATGCACTATTATTATTTTTTATTTTTTTCTAGACAACCCTTATCGCTTAGGGATATGAAAAATAGATAGTAGTCGATTATCAGACTTACTGAATATGAATATAAAATTTCATAAAAATTTGTCAAGCCGTTTCGGAGGAGTATGGTGACTAAAGTTGTGACACGAGAATTTTATAGATATTATTATACGAATTATTAATTTATTTGCACGACACGCTTCGTTATTTGTTTAGCCTCTAACGTATTAATATAGTTTTCAAGTATCGTTTTTATCATTGATAATAAAAACTAAGATAAACGCACAAATGCGCAATAACTAATGAAATCGTTCACGTGGAAAATGTTCAAAGTTTTATTTTAATTAATTATTTAACTGCTGAATATTAGATAGGTCAGGTGTCTGCGTACAGTATTATGATGTCTTACGAAAAAGTAAGAAAAAAAATGGGTTTCGTGGAAAGCTTAAATCGGAAAACTCGTGAAATATTCAGTTTATTGCCTATATAAAAAAAAAAAAAAAACGAAAAACTGTATACCGTAGTGGGATTTTTTTTTTAGGATAATATTACAAAATTTTGTTGTTGTTCACCTTGGATGTGAAAATAAAACGGAAAGATAATATTAGTTTTGTTCACAAAGTATTGAATAATATTTTGAACAGTCAAGGACGTTATAATATATTTTAAGCGCGCTCGTGTGCGTTATATTTAATAAATTACAAACCTATCAAGTCTTGCATGTTTCTCGTCTCCGAAATTAATTTCTACTGGTATGCGCTCTTCTATTACTTGTATTAATTTTGCATATTTTATAAAATATGTACAGAAGTGTATATTGTTAAATAAATAAATAATACAAAATTGTACCTTTGATTGGTGATTAGGAGGTATTAATACAATCTTTCGAGTTATTATTAATAACAAACATATTTTAATAATATTCAACGTATCTATTTATTAATGCATTCCATTATATTATTATAATATAGCTAATAAATAATAATCAATCCGGTGTTCTATTCGAGCGTCACAGCTATGCCTTTTTAAAATTAAAAATGGTATATCGATATTGAACTAGATAATATTTATCGACGGAATAATTATTATTTATCACAAGTGTCGCATTATACCGACCAGTTTTGTTGTACCTATGATAATTTTGATATTCGGATAATGGTTGATGAGATGTATATTAATTATTTAACTGGTCTGATGCCCAACAGTACGATAGTCCAAACAGTTTTCAATAATATTACAACTATTATAAATTTAAAAAAAAATAGTGACGGAAGTCGTCTGGACATGTGCTTACATTCAATGTCGAGAACGATTCTTTTGCTGACCGACGGAGGAATTCCATTAGATGCGATGCACAAATAAGATCCCATATCAGCTCTGCTGACTTTGGTCAGGTTCAAGACATTGCCGTGCTGCTTTTCGACTGTAAAACAATATGCGTAAACGGTAAAAAAAATTATTAATATTATTACAAAACATGATTATTACGATAAGAGCAAAAGTTCAGAGTACCGTTTCTAAATATTTATGTGTTCAATTATCTAAATGTAATTTCTGTGGCCTGCGTACCCCGGAACCAGACGCAGGCATTATTGTCCCGGAAGATAGTGGTTTTAATAAATAATATTGCTTCAGTCTTGTAAAATATAGTATCATGTATGTACTATACAATACAAAGAGGACACCTATTATGTCATAACTATTATTATTATTACTATTACTATATTATTAGGACCCGCAAGTATAAACTGCTACACTATAAAACCCGTCATAAAATATGTATATACATTTGCGTCTAACATTCTAAAGTGTTAACTTTAATTAACTCTGATATAATATTATATTTTTGTACCCACATAAAATACGTACAAATACTTTCAAAAAATACTTGATACATTGATATTATAATGACGTTTTGAGTTGTATAAAAGTTAAAGATTTTTATACTATAATGCAGGGCTTGAAACCGAAAATTTTTTTCCGGTTTCGGTTTCGGTTTCGGATACCGGTTTTGATTTTTTCCGATTTCGGTTTCGGTTTCGGATACCGGTATCGATTTTTTCCGATTTCGGTTTCGGTTTCGGATACCGGTATTGACTTTTTTCGATTTCGGTTTCGGTTTCGGGTACCGGTATCGTTTTTTTTCTGATTTCGGTTTCGGTTTTGAATACCGGTATTGATTTTTTCCGATTTCGGTTTCGGTTTCGGATACCGGTATTGACTTTTTTCGATTTCGGTTTCGGTTTCGGATACCGGTATCGATTTTTTCCAATTTCGGTTTCGGTTTCGGTTTTTAACGGTTTTAACAGGTATTCAAAATCAGTATCGAATATCGGTTTTAATCCCTGTAATTATAATAATTTATAATGACATAAAATACTGGCGTAGAACCTACTCGCCAGTCGCCAAACATTGCGTGGCGTACGATTTAGCGTTTGGTTGCCTGACAAGTACCTACTATAGTATTTGCAATCATGATAATATTTACACTGGAATGAATACGTAATTATGACGTATTTAGTTATAGCCTCTCCACTTCATAACACATTTTCCAAATGATTTTCGACCTGATTTTTTAGAGTTTGTGTAACTTCATCGTTTATAAGTTGAAACTATTTTCTCAATGAGGGGCTAACTTCATGCGTGTCCCACCTGTTGACGCCAATACAGCTGCATATCGTCAACAATAATAAATATAATAATAGGTATCAGATAAGGCACGGCGTACCTACTTACTATCGCAGTAATTAAACAAATACGCGAAATATTATATAATGTGATAATAAACCACACACACACACACACACACACACACACACACACACACACATCAAATGACAAATAGTCAGTACGAACAAAACGTCTCGATATATACGCGTGTCAACTTTCTTGTGCGGATTTTTTTATGTCAAGTCATAAGACAAATCATTATAGTTAATTGTTTTTTTTTTGTGAATAGCGTGCTCTGCCCTATAGCGAGCTAAACATTATTATCGTCCGCGCAGAAAAATTAAAGTTAAAATTTGTACAAACGAATAACGTGCTCTGCATTATTATAGCGAGCAATATTATTTATTTTTTATGTGATTTATTCAAATTATGTTATTTAACCGATGTATGTATTTTGTATTTTGTGAAATTATTGTAACAGGAAGTACGCTGGCCAGTATACTCTCCACTCCACAGTAATTGTGAGTACCATATTATTATATTATATTGAATTCTAAATACCTATCTCTACTGTAATTCAGCAATATTATATTATTTGTAATTACAAAAATGCTGTGAGCACAATATTATTATATTTTATTGAATTTTAAATACATATCTCTATTGTAATTTAGGACATATTATATTATTTGTAATTGCAAAAATGTTATGCAGTAGGTAGCCATATTATTATATTTTATTGAATTTTAAATACATATCTCTATTGTAATTTAGGCCCATGTTATATTATTATTTATTAATTTGCAAAACTGTTGTACATCAGCCCATAATCCATATATTCTAATTATTATTTTGTTGTTATTTTCAAATCTGCTGTAAATCAGAGCATATTAAGTAATATTACCTTGTTGTTATTTGCAAATATGTTGTAAATAAACACATTATTATTATAAAACCTAGCTACTTATATTGAACTGTAATAAAAACAAATACCAAGAGTTCTTATTAGTTATTGTACATTATTATTAGTATCACTCACATCTATGAATAAATAATTACGAGACGAATACTAAAATCTACACACAAAACTAGACAGTCAGGATCGTGTAATATCTCTGATCACTCCCGGCTCCCACATAAGGAAATAATGTTAATGACTAGTCAATAACGATATTTCCGATCAAATTAGGCAGTACACCATATTGACTAGGAAAGATCGTTAATGTCTATTATTATCAGCTAATGATGCATTTAGAAGGTAATATTTATTATTATATCATTTATTTTTCATATTTAATTGTACATAATATTGGCAATTAGCTCAGTAATAAGTCTTTAAAGAAATATCTTACTATTACAACAATTAATAGAAATAACGGTTTTTCTCTTCTATTTTCGATTCCACGTCAGCACCTTCTAAGTCTTTTGTTAATTCGACCATGTTTTTCCAAGCAACAGTTCCGGATTTCCAGCTGCCAGATTCTATAATTTCCAATCATTTATTTCTATAACTGGACAAGCACGAAAGGATAGACTTTGTAAGCTTCCCACTATTTCATTGGACTTGAAGATCCTTTTCAAGGATTCTGTAGAATATCTTTTCATGTAACCTACAAATACCTGCTCACTGAAAGTTTGCTCATTACTGCTATTGACGGCTGAAGTCATGGATGATGATGATGATGATGATGATAATTTTGAATAATATTTTTGCTTTATTAGAACACGATGTTGACACGCACGGCGCCAAGGGGTGGCAAGGTGGGGCTCTAGCCCCCTCGCCAGCATCCCCACTAAAAATATGTACGGTATAATAAAGTCATAATACATTATTTAAATAAGAGCCACATCAAAGAATTTATGAAACATTCCTTTTTGGCTTTTTAGTTTTTAAAAATTTTTAATTTATGAAATACTTTTGTATTTTCAAAAACTTGTGTATTAAGTTTTTGCCGTTATAAAAACTGATATAAATATGTAATAATATTAATATTTTATACGGGCGCCGCGTATCAATGCGTCAACATGCAACGCCTGACTTACAGTCTATTTTAAATAGGTGGAAAATAAATAATAATATTAAAATTAGATTATTACATTTGCTAATCCTATGATTGTATAATATTTTCTTTCCTATATTATTTATCTAATGAGGAAAAAATGTACTACAATTTCAATAAAATGTGTTTTGAAATTTGTAAAATAAGAAAAAATCTTTTATTTATTTATTATTACCTTTATTGAGTACTAATTACTTGATGAAAATAAA
>NC_042494.1:135655379-135659833 GCF_005508785.2 Acyrthosiphon pisum
TAAATAGTACGAGACGAATACCAAAATCTACACACAAAACTAGACAGTCAGGATCGTGTAATATCTCTGATCACTCCCGGCTCCCACACCACCCACCACATTAATCAAATTGATTATAGCCTATAGATTTTTTTTAAATGCGTAGAACTATTTAAATGTTAGATATTAATTATTAATGTTATAATTTTTCGACTTCCGTTTTGGATATCATGTTATTTCTTAAGATTTCGTCTTAAGTTTCAAAAAACGGTATTATTTTTTCAGATTTCGGTTTCGGTTTTGGATATCGGTATTTATGTTTTCCGATTTCGGTTTCGGTTTTGGATACCGGTATTTATTTTTCCCGATTTCGGTTTCGGTTTCGGATACCGGTATTGATTTTTTTCGATTTCGGTTTCGGTTTTGAAAACCGGTATTGATTTTTTCCGTTTTCGGTTTCGGTTTCAGATACCGGTATCGATTTTTTCCGATTTCGGTTTCGGTTTTGGATACCGGTATTAATTTTTTCCGATTTCGGTTTCAGTTTCGATTTCGGTTTAGGTTTTTAACGGTTTAAACCGGTATTCAAAATCGGTATCGAAAATCGGTTTCAAGCCCTGCTATAATGTGAGCACATCAAAATATATCAATCAAAATTATTATATTAATGGTTTAACAGATAGTAGCTCTTATTTTAAAATTAAAAACGACCGTACATACACCTATATATAATAATTATGAGACAGCAGTCAAATACATTTTTAATTTATATGGTTTTCGTTACATATTATAATATCCTATATAATTAAATACTATTTTTAATGTGCAAGAAAGAAATCAAATAGACAATAGTGTTATTGTTTCAAAACTTTATGTGGAATACTTTGTTATTAGTAACAAATACGTAATGAGTCTAATGAAAATATAATTTTCTAAGTGTGTCATTGTAGGTCAAAGCTATATTATATAAGTCAACTGAATTACTTCATTCGACCAAACATTATATTAATTTAAATATAATATCTTTGAATAAAGTGACTGTGTAAAATATTTGAAGTAGAAATGAAATAACTAATCCAAATTATGTTAGTATGACGACTTTAATTTACATTTTGGCTACGCGATGCACTACTTATCTAAATGAACACTCTCGAATTAACTGAATTATGGAGGGAAATAATATAAACAAACAATTTTATTAGTTTTATTTCTTACGCTTGTTTTACCAAACTGTTTTTTTTTTTAACGAGAAAGAAAATTATACCATCAGATACAGAAGAATTTGTATAATAATATAAAAAAAAAATGTAAGTAATGTAAGTACTTCTAATAGTCTTAACCTTAAGACACGCAGATTTTAAATGGAATAATTTTGTGTTAGATATTAAAATATGACGGTTTTTCGACCTTAATTGTTCAGCTGAACGTTTACGAGCATAATAGTGAAAATAACTTTCGTAGTGCATACACGTGTAATGTTTGTAAATAATATATCGATAACATGTTAATTTATTTTGTCTTGACAGTTAACAAGAATGAAATTGTTTAACGGGTGTTTTGGCAAAAACCTTACTCTGTTGATCTCATTAATTCATCGGTGCTACGTGTCGGGCCAATGAAGTGCGTCCAAAAAATTGATTTATCTTTCTAACATCCAAACCAATCACGAAGCTGTCACGCCGATTGAAACTGTCGGAGACAATTCAATTCTACGGATTCGTAATCTAATTTTATATGTAGGAAAACCGCACAACCGCGTATCCCTTGCACTTATTTTACAGCAACCTACTTGTAAACTAATCCCATAAACTTTACCTTCAGGGAACACTTAATGTTACATCACATGACTTAAACTTTGTAGTTATTTTTTTTATGATTTGTTGTTATTGTATTATATATACTATGTGCGAGTATGTATATACAAACCGAGTATATCAGCGATTAACCACATCGCAAAGCTTAACTTTTTCAGCGTCCATTAGCAAAATATACACAAAAAAAAAAATACGTTGATAAACTTTCATCGTAAAATCTCACTTTCGACGGAGACTCTCTTTTTTTGCATTCCTTGGAGTATAATATAATTTTTTCACATAAAAGACTTTACTAAGAAACGACACGGAAAAATGAATGCCTAACTGACTGCCCTGGAGTGACACTAAAGGTAAATAATCGTCGATTAGGGACGACATTTTAGAAGTAAAACTTCTATTCGACGGAGTTCGAAAATAAAATCCAATGCATTAAATTGTGACGTTCTTTGGTAAATTAATAATTCATCGTAAGCATTTAAAGTACTTAGCATTAAATAACTTTGTGTTGTTTAGTTGTTATAAATAGGGCTTACTCAAACAATCAAAATACAATTTTGTATACCAACATAATGTACGAGTTAGGACTGAACGAAAGACACACACAACATTGATGGACACCTAATCATTGGCATAGTTGAAGAACCTAGCCAACCACAAAAACCCATCAACGCAGACACCAAATGAAACGGTATCTGAAAATAAATCCAAAAGAAGATTTCTGTCAACATTTATCTATTTCTTTGGAATGTTGAAAAGAGAGAACTAAGTTGTTGTTTCAAAAATATAATAAACACAGTAATATTAAATGGATCATCTCGGCGCACTATTTGTTTTCTCTCTCTAGACATGGCACTTATTGAAACATAGCAAATTTGAGTTCAAAATAACTAGCCATGTGTTATTAGCTTGGACATTTAAGTGAATTAATCTATCATCAGACTTAAATTTAAGAACAATATATTTGTTTTAACTTTATATTTTTTGAGATATTTTAATTTGTTACGAAATATGAGCTTTTTTACAATAATTTCCATACACATAACTTACATAGATATTGAATCAAAATATTATGAAAACACTACTAATGTCTCAAACTCTAAGTTTATAGCTACTAAAATTCACAATTCACTCTTGTATTAAAACGTGCACCACAAGATTGGTTCTGGTGAACGAAAATTTCCTATGTTTCGTATGAGGTGTAAAAGTACGAGTTGGCAAACAGTAGTCGGCTGAAATTATCTTATTATTAGAATAATATTTTAAGACGGCGCCTTGTATATGCAATTTGGCTACAATTGTCGTTAAAAGTAAAATATTAATATTATGACGTATAGTGGTGTGTAAATTAAAATGTTATTGTATAAAAATAATGTCAGAAACGTCAAAATAAATAAATATTATAAACTATCACGTCATACTTAATACTTACTGAAACAAATTTATTAGAATATAAAACAAAATTTGCAAATAAAAATGACCACATCAATGCTGTATTAGTATTTTGACAAGTATACAAGTAAAGGATCGCTCATCATTTCTAACAGCATCAAAATATTTGTAGACATTTGGTTATTCATTTTATTAATTTGTATAACTTAATCTATATTTTGTATACAGTACCAATACATAATAATATTTATAAATGTTACATGACATAGGTAATCAATGGTAATATCCATGTATTTTAAAACAAATATATAACGTATCTAAGTGATTTGAACGATATATAACATATTGTTGATAAAATATTACGTATTTCTCATTGTAGGTATAAGTTATAATATATATAACATTATTTTTATTAGTTTTAAATTATCTTCATATTGATATTGGTACGTTGAATACGATTTAACCAAATATCGTTATTCAAGTAAAGTAGGTTTATCGCAAAGTTTTAAAAGTGCCATCATCTACAATGGAAAACTTATCGTTGAAAAGAACTCAAGTAGATGTTCAACTTTTACGGTACATATTAGTATTACTAAACATGCCAAAAGAAGAACTCATAGAAATATCAAATACTTCTGAAAATCCTGACCAGTCAAGATTCACTTCAAGACGAAATAATGATACAAGGTATAGCGAATGTAATCAGCAGCTACCGAAGTATAAAACGGAAACTTCACATATTAAAAACAGCCCGAAGTAAACATATAAATTAATAATTAAGTACCATGGTATGTAACGTATTGTAATGTCACATAAATATTATAATATTGTGTCATAAGTATAATTTACATACACATGCTTGTTTAAAGAATGTTATAATAATAAAATATTATATTAAAAAGTGTGTGCTAGTAGCTGTTTTAAATTTCGATCGAAAAAAAAATCAAATTTCAGTAAGTAGTTTATTAGTTACATTATTTAAAGTTTAGATGAGCGGAATAGTGGATCAAGTGGAATATCTGGACTACTCCGTTTACCAAAACTATAAATATCTACTTACAACTCATATACTACTCGTCCAAAATTATACAAATTTATATAAACATCAAAGTACCTACTTCAAAAAATAATCTGCATTAAAATAGGGCATTAAACAATCGTGTTATTATTAAAAAAAAATGAAACAATAAATAATTGTATTAATATTAACGAATAAAATAGAGAAAAAAATTTTGTTTTAGAATAACGTTGTTTTAAACGACTTATAAATTA
>NC_042494.1:135660299-135715300 GCF_005508785.2 Acyrthosiphon pisum
TATTAAATAAATAATAGTTTTTATTTACAGAAGTCAACGTTTAGATCGTGAAAATTATATTATCTAAATAAGAGCATGTTTTTTTTTTTTACCTTTTTTCCTTCTGTCCACTGTTATATTGAATCCATTTTCTCTTTTCCACACGATCCTTGGTTCTGGATTACCTTTTGCTTTGCACGTAAGTGATATATTGAGACCTTCTCTCACAGCTACAGATGAAGTGGAACTTTCATCGTCCACTATGTTTGGTGGCACTGTCAACATGCAATTGATTAATTTGCTTTATTAATTCTTATCAATATGAATGGAAAAAATTTGCACAGTATACAATTATAGGAGTATAGGAACTCTTCTCTCACATTGCTCGCTCTTCGGCGCTTAATAGAACAGTAAGACATGTGTTATATAATTTATGGTCGTCGACTTAATTGTCGTTCACAAAAAGCAAAATGAAAAAAAAAAACAGAAAACCGCTTGACTAACTGATTATTTATAATATAATATTAAATAGGTAGTATTTATGATTTATCGTATTAATATTTAAGAAGAATCAAACTATGTATTTTCCGCTTATTGAAATTATAGTCATACATTATAGTATGTACATCATAATTATATTATATACAGTACATTACTGGTCGTTTTATAAATTGCGTCGTTTTTTTTCAAAATATCATGTATTCATATAATACAATATTCTAACTAAGATATTATTTTAAGATAAAATATTAAAATAATAAAAAAAGATTAGATTCATATATTCTTCATTATTGATTTAGAATTAAACAATAGTTTATAAACTTTTAGTTTTAATAACAAATAAATGCCATTAAATATCACACATTCTATAAGTTTAGTTATATTATTTAGTTAATTTAAGTTAACAATTCATAATTTAATTCGTCGTATGAATTATTGTTGCGTGGAAAAATAATCACTAAACGTCCGCCAATATTGATTTTCTATTTTTAACCGTTCTTTGTATTTGTGGATTTTTGTTGTCCTTAAAACCAAGTATAAAATAATATTTTTATCCTAAACAAATACAACTGTTTATAACATACTATGAACAAAAAACTATGGAAGTTATCAAACTACTGAAACTTGTTTAAATTTTGTGTCACATATTCCAATCATTATAATATAATTGCCCATTGTGTAATATTATAGTTTTTACCGAAGTTAGAAACGTAATGCCTACCAGCTACCTATGGGCATGTATTTACAGTTTAGTTTTGAAACATGTCATTTAAATAAATCTATATATTTTTTTGTTTAAATAGAAAGAATGAAAAATCACGCACGGTTTTAAATAAGAAATATATTGGACGCTTCGTAGCAAAGAAAGTCACAAATCATAAACAATAGGCTTACGTCAGGTATTTGACAGTCTAGAAAACGTAAGTCAATAATACATTTATGCTCCTTTATTGAAACGTCCAGTATTGTAGTAAAATCATTATTTATGTCGGTAAAAGTTTATATGAAATCCAATATGCGGTTTTTCATTATTTATTACTTGTATGGACTGTGGTTAAGACTAGTGTGATACGGCAACAATATTTAATTTTTATACATTTTATTCATTTTATCTGGATTCTTAAATCGGGATATAGGTACGATTATTCAGGTTATTAAGATTATGGGTATTAAAATTATTTGAAATTTTGAATATTCCCAAGTTCAAACTTTTATTGTTCGTAATTATTAGAGCATGAAACTTAATGGTTTCGAATATTTGCGGTAAGGTTAGATAGAGGAAGCTACAAAATTATTTCAAAATATTATAATATTTCTCAACATAATATATATTATATTACATATTTTATATAGATTTTTATAATATTAGTATGCGGAATATTTTTTAAACTTGAGAACTATTTTGCAGTTTTATATTTTAATTTTAAAATGAATAGGTACACTAACAGCTTTTTTTACCCATTTAAAATATTATATTTGAATGAGTATAATATCTCATATTTCTTATTCAGCATATATTTTTTAAATTATGTATCGCTCAACTTATAATATTTTTTCTTTAAATAACGAAATTTTGCGTAATATATCTAAAATGCATAGTGTGTTATAGAAATATGTAAGATATTTTCAAAAAGTATTTTTGCGATGTAGTTTATAATGCAATTAATGTGAAATACCAAATTATAAAGTTTGAAAAAAAGTAAGAATAAGTGCTTTTTTCAATATATATTATTATCATACGAAACAAATTATAAACATTTCGGATGGCTTATTTTGTTTTTGTTGAAAGCATTGAACATGAAAAATCATCTGTGAACAAGTAAAACATGTCTAATAATATTCAGTACCCACAGACGTAATCATTCTTTTCTTCCATCGATAAAAAAAACTTCTCATATATTATGGAGCTTATATAAAAATTATATATATATATATATATTATATTTATTACAATATTTAATGGTAATAATGTTCCATATTATGATATAAATTAGAGACACGTTATATAATGAGTAGTTAATGGCATGAATATTAATAATAATTTGTTTGATGATAATTTAAATGTATACGTATCATTATTTTGATTAGGCAGGTAACTATATGAAAACCGTAGTGATCAAAATTTGACAAACGCACGGATAGGTTTAAATTTGAATAATTATGAACAGAGACGGTTCAAACATCAAAGCTCATGCGGATTTTGATAATTTAAATTCCATAAAGAAATAATTGTCTTTAATATCATATAGACAAAGGACCACGGCGCAGTTGATTTCGCATAACTAGCATAGATTTCAAAGAATTTTAGGTAGGTACATTTGAATAATGCACGAAATGTAGGATTTATTGTGATTTTTTAGAATGCCATACGAATGAATAACAATTTCAGAGGAGAATCGAGCGAAGAACGCATATAATCCTCTCTTAGAAATGTCAGTTTTATAAGAATAGAATGTAATAATAAATATTATCATTTTGTTCGCTAAAGTTATTTTTCGTCTAAATAAAGTCGATATGTTTTCGAGATAGTTTTGACATTTAATGGCCAAACATTTTCCAGTGGAATTTGAAGCTTTTATAACGATATTTTGGTCAATATTAACAAAAGTTCCACATTTTCAATGTATTTAATGTTATATATTTAAGTTGAAAATAATAACATAAAAAAAAAATAAAAAAAACTTGACTAGTAATAAACGAGATTATTCGTTTTTAATTGTAAATATTGTGGAATTTTCAGCATGGAAGCATCGTTTCAGATAATCCAAAAATAGATACATATAGTCGTATTTATAATAACTTTAGACGATTTTAAGTATTGTGAATAATTATCAATTTATTGTTATTAAATAAAGAAACTACAAAGCGTTCGAAAGAATACAAAACATGTAATAAGACATTGGATAACGTGAAATCCAAAGCCTAAACTCGCTTGTATTTCAATTATTATAGGTAAATCTTTTTCTACACAGGTACCATAGTATAATGCAAAACTAAAAATTATATTAAAATTAAGTAGTTTTAATAAATTTCATAATTTTTTTTGGTTTAACAGCCGGTTAATCAACTCTTTTTTAGTGTTCTTATTAAAATAAATTAAGTAAAGAAACGTAAACAATGTATTAAAATTAATTACATAAATTTTAAGTTGCTTGGCTTACTTGTTTAGCGTCTAAAGTTTAATTGGTTTGAAATATTTATCTTTTGTTTTATAATTAACTCAATTACCTTTATTGCATAACAAGTCAATCTTTATTATGTTTTTCTGAAGCATTTATCAGTTTTTCATGTCTTATAATCCAACTACACCTACTTGTGGTTTATTCTAAAAGTAAAATATTTTATTATTCAATTCAATGAAATAAAAATATAATAACTTCAAGTAGGTAGGGTTTTACAGTTGGTACATTAAAATCATATTGCATTAAAAGTTAACTGTATTAAAAATAAATTTTATTTTATTGTTTTATATGTATAATTTGAATACATGATCGTGATAAATACTTGGTTGAGTAAATATGGATACTACGTTTATTCGTGCATTTTAAAAATTAATAAATTCAAATTTCTTCTCAGTATATTTTTTTCTCAATTGTAAAAATTATTGTTTATGCTTTGAACTATAGGTACCATAAGTGATATCTTAATATCATACATTTATTTTTAACGTTGTACAATACAAATCAACTTTAAACTGACAGTTTATAAAATGTATATAAATATTTATTATACAGGGTGATTCACCGGGAATTTTCCGTTTGCGCCAAAAAGAAAAATGTATTCGTTTTGGGTACAGACTATTTGCGACAAAATAAAAAAGGTATGTTATTTCCGACAGCCTATTTGCGCCAAATTAACTGTATAAGCATTTTACATTCCCATTTTTTCTTTAATAATTTATTTATTTAATCAAATTTTAGGTTTTTTTTAAAAAATAATATACTTAAATATTCAATTTAAAATTCTTGAGATTTTTGTATTACTTAAGAAAGTTATATGTACTTATCAAACATGTATTTGTAAAATGAGAACCATCTTTTTTACAGTACATTATTTAGAAATTAATTCAAAATTTGAACGATTAGTTTCTCAGTTATTAAAATGCTTATACTATGGATACCTAATTTTTCTACTTCTAATATTGTCTATCGGCCATAAGACCATATACTATCACACATCTAATGCTAAAATTGTCCTTATCAGCTGTTCAGTGATTATACGTATTTTTTATCACAACTTCTCATCTCAAACAAGGTCTCCCAATTGGCATTTTCCCTATTGTATCTACTCTATTCCACAATAATTATGCGCACAATTTGTTTCTCGCATCACCACGCGTGTCTAGTCCACTGTAATCATCGGCTGCGTTCGGCTTCTGACCTATAGAATATATCGTGTCTAATAAATCCCCATTTCAAACTCAAAAATAAATTATTTTTAAATATTTTTAACAGATTTTAACGCATTCTTCTTTTTAAATATAAAAATTGAAAATTAAAACAAAATATTGTCGTACGGATAATAGTAATAACTTATGAACATTTTTAATCCTGTTATTTTTTAATTAGATATAATTAATTCATTGTAACTATTAATGTCTACCTGTAAGTTTTATTTTTTGTTTTCGAGTGTCTTAGAACCATGATTCCAGCTTTAACAACATTATATATAGTTCTACTCGAATAATTTATTGTATTTGAGTTTTTATTTTTGCTTTTAGATGATATCAACAAACATATTATACAGCTAATCTTTACTATTACGGTTGAAGATATTATAACGTTTATTCGTAAATAAATCTGAGGATAAAAAACTTGTTTAACTTTTTTTTTTCAGTATTATAGAGAAATAAAGTGGAGTCATTGGATTACATTGAAGTGAATAATCCATCCAAAGAGCTCGTGTATTTTTAGTTGAGTTTTTTTAAAACTATTTTCGTTCAAACGCCGCTGAATGATATAGTGAAAACTATACGAGAAAAAATGGGATTTGCTGTTCTAAAATATTATAATCGGCTTTGCCGGACAGTCCGGTGCAGGTGGGAAAAAATTAGTCCTGAATTTTAAGCCAGTTCTGGGGATTTTTTTAATTAAATTTTATCTCCATTCCCCCACAATCCTCATTACCAAAAGTATATTAAATTATGTATATGCGGGTAGTAGGCAATATAACCTTAACTTGCGGGCACGGTTATATTGTTATGAGTTTTGATATGATGATGATGATGATGATTTTTTTTAAATGCAATCGATGGTCTCCTGTGAATACAAAACATAATATTCAGATTTAGTATCGCTCTTGAGCGATATTTTTAGGCCACTCAGCTGTTAAAAAATTAGAATGTTTTTCTTAAGGATTAAAATATAACAATAATAATAATAATAAAAAAATAATAATGAATTATCCTATGTGCATTAATAATAATATTGGCTTGATGAAAAGTCGACCATGATCTGTAGGGTGGAAAAATAAATTTAAATATAATTATAATGGCCATCGATTTTTTTTTTTTTTGCTCCCGGACAGATAATATTATAATAATTGTTATAAAACCGTGACATTCTAACGAATGAAAAATAATTGTTCGGTATTCCTTCACCACTATAATATTATTATTAACGTAAGTCCGCACTCACCGACCACCTGCAGATAACCGACTTGACTGATCATTGGGTCGGTGTTAACTTGGCACATGTAAATTCCCTTGTCCGAAGCTCTCACGCCGTTGATGTTCAGCAACCACGTCTTCTGGCCATCGTGAGACATGCTGAATCTGGGTATTCGGGCGATGACATGTTTGTGCACTGCGAGTATCATCTTCCGATCGATGTGGATCCAAGCGACCTGTAAGTCATCGTAATAATATTATGTACTGCGACGTAAGATGGTGGCAGTTGTGTAAATAAGTCTACACTGGTATCATGCGCATTATACCAATATAGCGAAAATAAGGTAGGAGGTATATAGAATGATGTTAAGGGGCCAAGTTGTTCTTTTTTTTTAAATTTTCCGTAATCCTATAAAATTTGAAAATTATATTTTTTATTTTAGTTGCCATCTCGATTATAATACTTTTCCGCTATTCTACTGGTCGATATCTATATTTAGGGGGTTGATACGGTATATTACATCGAAAAAAAATGACTTCACTATAATAATTCTCATGCCTCATAGAACTGTCAGTTTTTCGTAACTATTTTTATATATGAAATAATACTTCCTACAGAATGCATGGAGCTCTATTTTTCTATTTTATTTCATATAATTGTATATTACATTTGTGAAAAAAAGCTTAAAACGGTGTTATTTTTGAATACATATTATAAAGTTTTAGATTAAAATATTGAAAAATGGAGTTCAATGTGGCCTGTAGATAATTGCTACTAACTCTCTATTAGTTAAAAAAAATTATCAAATTTGGTTGATTCTACAGAACAGGATCCTTATTTCCGTAGAGCGTATTTTCGTGGGAAAAATTGTATATTGGCACCGAGAGCCTTAATCTAGCATTTAGAAGGACGAAGAAAAGTACCAAAAATTACAATAATCAGTTCGATAATCTCGACGAGTACATCGTATTACGAATCAATGATGGCGCGTGACGGGACAAAATAATTATTACATAATCAGCGGATTAAACTATAAAAAAAAGAAAAATGGGTCTTTTTTTTTGAGAGTTACTTTTAGTAATTATTGTTATTCAAAATACTATAAATTATAATATTAAATTTAATTTACATACAAATATAATAATATGGTAAATTGTATCCTAAACATAATATTCTATTAACCTACAGAATAGATTGACTGTAAACTTTGTAGATACTTAATGAAATAAATAACGTTTCCATAAATATATAGTTAGGGAAAGTACAGCAATTACAATGTATCCATATAATATGTATCCCTACAATGCGATTTTAACTTTATCAATATAATATTATATTTCTTATTCCATACATTGAACATAATATCATTTGTATTATATTATAGGATTTGAAGGATTCTAAATCCCATCGGCTCTTCAAAACGTACCTATATACAACAACGCAACTGTTATAAAAGCAGAGGAAGATGTTACATAAGTATTCAATTTACTGCTTTTAGAAACAACGCCGGTAAAATTAATTTTCTCAAGATTTTTCGTTTTTGGAAAATCTGTTTTAATAACATTTTTCGTAAATAGTAAAAACATAATATATCAATACTAAAATCTACCATGTTATTTTACACTTTTTGAACTCAAGTATTAAAACCAGAGGATGTTCATTTTGGGTGCACAAAAAGTGTTTGCTTATTAATATATATATATTTTTTTTAATTTCCAGATGCTTGTAATCTTATACAAAGGCACAACTCTTTGTAATAAATAAAATTTAATTTTAAGTATACCTTAGAGATAATTTGTTTCTTGCCGAAATGTTGCTGTTGTTTTTTTTTATTATTATTATTACAGGCTATGCAGAAACCTCCTGCCTGCGGCAATTTAATTTGCACACCTTCCCCTTTCTATACTCTACCAAAAAAATGTTTCCCTATCTTTTAATTGATTATGTTCACGGGTACTAATAGCGAAGTAAAAGAGCAAAAGGATGTTGGATAATTACTTTTATTAACGAAACGAAGACTTCAGTGGAAAAAAACCATTTCCCACTTTTTTTAAAACATTTTTTATTAAAAATAAGAAATAATAAAAAAAAATAAAAAAATCTGTTGGTTAAAATGATGGGTTATTTTAAATATTTATACTGGGTCAACATATTTTCTTAGACGTTATAATCTTAATGTATTGTAATTATTTTCACGAAACACAATAGTACCTAAGCATAATAGTTTTAATTGAATCTGTATAGAACACAAATGAACGCACCAATTTTCAGACCGAATTCCAACCTCGGAACTATTATGCCCACACCTCGTGGCACAAAATGTCATACGATAAAGATCAGTTAATTATTATCAATCGTACTTTACCCCGACATCCTCTGTATCCAAATGTGCCTAATGTCCAGACGCACATTCTACCTATTATTATTATTCATCTTGGTAATGTTTCGAGTCCTATATAAAATCTATTTATTTAATATATCAAGCTACAAAATAAACCAAGTCTTATATAAACTTAAGTCCTATTAAATGTTGTTCCATAAAAAAAAAAAACATCAATTATTATATTAGATTATAGTACATTAAAAAAATACTTGAAAATGCGTATAAAAATTATAATATTAGATACTAAAATGATAAATTAGAGCCAATGCTTTTCAAAATTTTTCCACGTAAACTGATTTACAAAAAAACACATCGCGCGTACACCATGGATAGCTAACGGAAGTGAATAACAGGTAAGACCTATATTTAAAATTAAAATAATTTCACGATAATGGCATCTGATAATACGATTATGAAATATTTTCAAATTTATGTTTAACACTGATGTTAAGTTGGGTCATAGAACTTTATTTACGCAGGACTCAACCTTTTATAACGAAACATAATAATATGTGAACGATCAGGAAATACGACCACCGAGAAACCTCATTTCATTTTCCACGGGCCATCGTAAGTTTTTAAATAACAGTCGGACCGTAAATGTATACACTATATAGGTAGGTACAACAGTGTAATACTCAAGTCTATCTCGTCTATTACCAATAAACTGCTGCAGGTAGTTCGTTCTGTACAATATAATATATATATATAGGTATTGAACGTTGCATGTGATTGTAATTACATTGACATATACCTACGTCTGTTGTCGTGCTCAACAATTGAAATTCTACCGGAAATCAATGTATCCGCCCGGTCGGTAGGTTTTAATATAACTCTGACCGCCTCAAAATCATTTCGTTGACGACATTAGAAAATAGAAAGAAATTAAAACGACGTTAAAGCTGTATAACCTTCGACGGATGCTTTAAAAATAAAAATTCCCCAAATTTAATACTTCATGGCATTATACCTATAGTAAATTCACCGTAATTAAAATTATAACTCTATATATAGCAGTCGATGGCATTATTACCTAGGTACCTACGTAGACACTCGAGTTGATGATGATTTTCAACTTGCTTATGCCCCAAATATTACTTTTTTATACATTTATGATGTAACATCAATAACCAACGTATTATTTTCTTCCGAGTAATAGCTATTTTACATTAATTATAACAATTTCAAGCTTCAAGAAGTTTATAATGTATGTGCCAAAGCATACCAGCATGAATGCATGATATACCTACGTTGTAGTCTTTTAATACTTATACATTTTTACATAAGACTACTTATTAATAATTAAATAGGTATATAAAATATTTTTAATTATACCTATTATTAATAGTCCACAGTTCTCAGTACAATATTATAATACGTCGTAGTATAAAATATCGTTTTGTTTAGTTACCCGGTATAGTATGCTTTTCATTAAACATAATATTAGATTATATTACACAATTTGAGTGTAGTTGATTATCATAAATTTCTGATTTTGTTATGATAATGAATTATATTACTTTTCAATGATGAAATATCTGACCATTAAATTTGCTTTACGGTCGTGTAATCACTAATCTGATAAAATTGAATTGTTACAATAGAGAATCATTTAAATGACTACTGTTGCGCTTTTCCATACAATTGTCCACGAACTCGGTAATAGTGTATAAACTATATCTTGGGATAAACTTTATTAAATTATTCTGTTCTGAAATAATTGTCTTCCTGTTATGAGCTATAATAATATTGAAATAAGTTTCTTTGAATAAAAAATTAACGTGTAGTGTGGATAAAGTCATGACTATAATGTTAATAATAAATACGAATAGTTACCAACATTATATTATTATTATTATTATTATTACTATCATTTAGAATGTAAATGTCTAGATGTAATCGCGTTTAATACGAATCGGAAATCCGTTTATAATATAATATAATATTACAGTTAATTTCAATGGACAATAAAATAAAATCCGGGAAATCTTTGAATTAACTGACAATGTCGTATATTTTTATTGTCCAACACGCAGTCGCTGAGCATGACGCGCACAATATAATATACCTGTGACAATCACGGTGCCCGTGATATCGTTAATACTTATTGGTGTGCATCGTCTTAGAAAATAAATTTACATTTGAACGAGTTATGAAAATGTACGTTTTAATTAAACGCGATACGTTGGGCCAACAGGATTCAGGGAAGTCACGAGTGGTGTGTTGCAGATAAGCTTTTCCACTTTTAAGTGTCCATTAGGCTCGTCTGTTGTCCAATCCAATCTGAAGCGATTCGCAGCAGCCAGCGCAGGACGCGAGCTCGATGGTTTTCTGCAAGTGAATAATCCAGAAATGTTTCTTAAATTAATTTGGCCCCGAACAAAAGCAGCCGATCCTCTATCACTCTTCCTGTTCGGGTCGGTAATTTCCCCTTCGTTTTGCTATCAGAGGCTCCGATTCACGCTTAACCAACCTTAAGCCTGCAAACCAGGTCATACCCAGAAGTATAATAGGAATCGTTCATGGCATATTTCACACACACACACAAGTCAAAACCTATTCGGAATAAGAACTCTTAGGCTCATACCAAGTTACCTGTGTTCGTCTGTAGCACAGAAAACGTCTTTCGTTTTTATATGTTTTTCAATGTCCGCGGAAAATAGAATAACTTAAATGTGGTTTATATTATGATATCAGCTGCTGTTTATATTTTTGGATTTGGTACATCGGGTCGCAATCCATTGAAGTCGCTTATCGTGCACTTTGAAATAAGAATGGAAAAATGTTGAAATCAATATTACACGCAATTATAATAATATACCAAACATAGGTATATCCAGTTTTATCAAGAAAAAAATAGATTAAAATTAAATACAGTAAAATAAATAAAAACTACTCGGAGCAATAATATTTGTTATTAAAAATATTTGTATACATTCAGTATTCTTTTGCATTTATTTTTAAAATATTTACATTTTTGATATTAATTTATTTATTTTAATAAATGAGTTGCGTATAGAATTAAAAAAAAAAATAGTTAAAGTGTAATCATAACCTGACCTATAATTAAACAATGATATGATGAAAATGTTGTTCAAACAATCATTTATCTAACTTCATTTAAATGTTTAAAATAAAGAATAACACTATATAAGAGCTATGTTCTATAATTTACAAAAACAATCCCCTATTTTCAGTTAACATAAATCGTTTTTATAATAAGCTTCTTGTGAAAAATCGCTCAAAGGTACAGATATTTTATAAAACAAATAAAACTTTCCTAGCATTGGAAGTAATTATTATTCGTTTTCATTTTTTAAACTTTAAAAAAAATTTATAAACGTCAGGTTTTCTCAAATCCTGAGCACGAATATATTTAACTGCTAATCTATAAAGAAATATATTTCATTAATTAAAGGTATCCTTTAGTTATACATTTCCGATTTATTATTGCACCTTTCCCGATACTTTGCATATATTCAACTTATATGACATGTTGAGCTGTTATGTTTACCTATACGTTGATACTTGTACTAGCTGGTATTTATCTGTTTTTGAATACATAATATATTTAAAATACATTTATTTCATGAATTAAGTCACCTGGAAAAATTTGATTTTAATTCCAAAATAATTCAATGTAGGTAATAAATAGAGTTTTAAGATTAGGAGAGATTTAGTATACGTAACTAAACAAATAAATTAAAATCAATTTAATAATAACCACGATGACAGTTTTCGGCTCTGTTACTTTGCTTTCATAAGATTTTATTCATTAGGTATGGATTCTATAAAAATCTTTTCAGGACAATGCTTAATAGTTAGGACCATTTAGACAACTGTACTATATAGGTAACTAAGCTAACATACTAATATTGTATACACTTATTTTTCTTACAAATCAAAATTGATGTTATGCAGACAATGTTGTTAAAATAAACTAATTTCTAAATTTTGTCACAAAAAAAAACAAACATAAAATGAACATTGACGTATAGCGCACACACATTTTGCATTATTGGAGTGTAAACATTTCAAAATGGTAAACGACATTTGAATAAATTGGTGACCCAATGATCATATTATAATTCTAATGGTTATATTTTTGAAAATGCACGGTAACTATTTTTTTGTTGTTTTGCTAACCATGGTAAAAAAAAAAGAGTACAACAACAATATTTATTACCATAATATTATTACGAATTTAATGAAAACGTAGGAAATCATTTGAATTTTGAATGATATTGATGGTGTATAATGGTGTATAATATTATGTATATATGGCATCGATTGATTCGTAAGTATTTTTGTTATAAGGTATAAAATAGCTATCTATATATTGAACCGTGTCATTAAGAGTACGTTTTGACAACCATGACTGTTTAAATGAATAATAATGAACTGGATGACAGTGTCAGTAATATGAAAAACGATTAAATGTATTGGACTAGTATTTAGAAACACATTTACAGTGTAACTAACGTCTGATCAACAATTTTACTTTGTCATTCATAAAGATGCCCTGGCGCGATAAATTATTAAATAATATAATAATTATAAATTATTAACTACCACAGTCAGTCGGTTCAGTATGAAAATATAATATTATTATTATATCGTTATTAAAAATATAATTCTAAAAGAATGTAAAACAGTTCTTTAAAATATAGCGCCGAATATAGTACGTAGGTGTACATCACTTTTTTTTTAAGTTTTAACGATATGCAAAACCTTCACGTTAGGTGCATGCTCAATGTATGCACACTTTTCACTTTGGAATGTATATGTCCTACGTACAGCAATTAAATCTCAATTTTTTTTTAGATTTTACTCTACAAATGTTTGAATTTTATTATTAATGTTATATTAATTAGATTTTAATTATTTTAAATTATTCAAAGCTATACAATTAGGCAATAAAAAATTATTATTATTATCGGCTATTTTATATCATTAATACATTGTTTTAAGTTAAAAATTGGTACATATTATTAAAAATGCTTAAATTAAACTAATAAACAAATTATTCAATTACTAATGTTATCAATGTTGTCTTATTCTGTGTTATCACAGAATAAAACAATGAAAGTGATTTGATTACAGCGGTGATAACAATTTTTCCTCCAAAAAGATGGCGGCCGAGTGTCCGTGGACACTTAGTTAGTAGCAAGTACAATGTACAAGCACTATAGCGACCTGTTTACCTTATCTCGAACAACCACTACGCGACTAACGCGACCCGGTCGACTCTCTCGCCGTCACGACTATGGTAACCCAACGACACGGTCACGACAAGGTGGGAAGGGGAACCGTGTCGCGTAAGACGTACGGTCGGACATTTTTCATCGGACCGTCGGACCCATAGCACATCCATCCGACGTAAGATTCATCGCCCGAGCGGCACCAATCCATTATTTAGTTGTAATATTATTATAATGTAATACTTAATGACATACATAAAGTGTTTGTGTTGTGTTTTTTATCACCTCAATCCAAACCTACACTACGACCGGGCTGCGATCAACCAGCATTCAATCATCGGGTCCGCGTCACGTTGTTCTTTAAATTATTTGTTTATCTTGACTATTCTTATATAGTATCATACATTCATACGTCTAGCTCTGTGTGAGATAAGTCTGTCATTAAAAACAAAGTCATTAAATAGATGACTAGAAACATTTTCTTTTTATAGAGTATGGGGTTACTGTTATAAAAGTAACCATAATGGTTTTTAATTAAAAAATATTTAGTTACATTTTGAATATCATGTAAACATTTGCAATATCATGTCAGTGGTGGACAAACCTCCCGTTTAAAGCCCCCAATGGGACCCCCATGATCTATTTTTCAATGTCTAAGATTGACAACCATAAATTATATTTTTAATAATCAAATTGTGCATATTAAAAATCAGCCACATCCTCTCCCCCTCACCTACAAAATAATTTTACCACTACTGATCATGTTTAACATTATGTTGGTGGGATGGGTTCACCCTTTCAACAAGTGTGTGGCGTTAATTAATGAACTTTGGTATTGATATATTCCCAATTCTGATTTAATTGTGAACCAAATACATATTATGAAATGAAAAATATAAACCAAATGGCTTGATATTCTAAAATAAATTTTGATTTATTCTGACGAGCGTACAAATTCAAAAAAAATCTTAAGCATTTATTACATCAGATAAATTGAATTTATATAATATTATTATAAATTATAATAATTTACTTCCATTTCACTACAATGTTTATTATGATAGAAAATGAATGTAGATTAGAAAATAAAAATTTAGGAAAAAAAGTTAATTTGATGTATGTAATACTTATATTATAGTACCTATATATAGATTTACATATACTTATTATATATAATATATTATCTCATGTTTAAACTTTATGCTATAAATCGTATTTACCACATTTATTATTTAACGCCTATTCTTCAAATTTATTTTAAACCATTTACTCATTGAAGATTAAATTTTACTTTTCCATTATTTATTTTCAAAGTCGTAGCTTTAAATCGCTGTAGGTAATATCGTTTGAAAAAGTCAGGGAAAGTTGATCGGTAGTAATGGCGGTTATATACCAAATACAAAGTTTTTTCCTTTAAAATGTTGTTCACATAATATCTATTGTTGTTTTGTAATATGTATCGATCTTACGTCGACACAGACATCGGAGATCAGGACACCAAAATATAATAATTATAAACGTAATCTAAAGAAAATTGTCATTCACAAGTTAAGTACCTCTATACACAAAAATGGTTGTTATGAACAGCGTTACCTATCTATTGGATAGCTATACACATTAGCAGCTAATCATTACTAATTAGTAATGATTAGTTTATAGATTTTGTACAATGTATAATAATATATCATTTTATAAACGCGTTAAGTAATATTTCATATTATTTTATTAATTTTATATCAACGTTAAATCATTTAAAAACTTGATTTAAATTTTTTTCAGTCTCAAACCATGTACCCGTGTTTATTTTAAATCAATAATTTATTTTTGTGTTTTTTTAACACGGAGATCTGTCATAGTTTATATTACAATATACCGATGATAAATAACATGTTTTATTGGATGTCTACATGGCGATCTCCGACCAAAATATGTAGAACGTATTTTACGTTTGCAATTTTTTAACAGAGCAATACACAGGATCTCAACTACAGAGGTTCGTCTTCTACGTGATACATAACGGGACTTTGTAAGGTGGCCGAATGTCACGGTGACGACAACACGTCCCACCGATCAGCACTTAAGGCTGCAGGTTTTGGACGTAGTGCCGGTCATTGTGGTGCGAAACTTGTGTGTATTGTTTATCGAAATCGGCATAGCACACAGCAAAGTACAAGCGTGAACTTTTCTTTTTTTCTTACAAAGTGACTATTTTAAATAAGTATACCAATCGCCCGCCAATTATTGTTACCACGGTATTGTAAATAGCTAACCAACCCAACATCAACCCAACCACCGAACGCAGTTAATAAAAGTGCATAAATTATTCGTATAATTATAAACAAGTCTTTCATCAACATACCCGCCCCACTTTTACTTGAAGCGGTCTCCTCAGAAAATAGCTTTTCACGGTGCCTCCACCAACTGCTAGTATAATATTGTACACTTTCTATGCACACACCCACCTATCTTATATATATAAAAATGAATGTATGTGTGTCAGTGTGTGGGTCCATGTTACCATGGCAACCATTTATATATTATTTAGAGATTTCCGTCCGTGTGTGTCTCCATATTACCATGGCAACCAATTATATATTATTTTGAGATTTTCGTCGGTGTGTGTCTCCGTATTACCATGGCAACCAATTATATATTATTTTGAAATTTCCGATAAAATGTTTTGTATATAAATGGTCGCCATGGTGATATGTAGAATTATTAATCATATAGAGTTGGCAATTTTAATGGGCAACGAAGTGAACAGGATTAGATATTTATATATATAGATAGATTATACCTCTGAGCAGAAGATAGGCTAATTTAAAAAGGGAGAGAACCAACCCCGGGAGGTGCTCAAACAGGAATTTTTTGTTTTTAAATGGTTGCCATGGGTTTTGAAGCTATTATAATAATAATTATTGGTTGCCGGGAAACGAAGTGCACGGGATCAGCTAGTAATATATAAAGTGATCAATGATCATGCTGTACATACGCCGGCCCGTGATAATTTAACGGCGGCATTTCCCCTCGTTTCTAATGCGATCAGCAGCCGGAACTGTGAACCACCCTAAGGCCTAATAAATAAACGAATGTTGTGAACTCACTTGTAATCAAATAATCGAATGAGCAATTTGTCGATAATAAATGATTTTTTGATATATTATAATATTCAGTGGCGCAGATCACCTAATTTATCTATGACATACATTATAGTATATTTTTAGATGGGGGAGGGGCATTGTAGGGTACTGCAGGGGATCTCACCATGGATCAATAATTTACGTTAAAACGCAAACACAAATTATTAAATATTGCATTTTGTAGGTGCTTTGAGATTGCATCTGATTGTGAAATTAAAAAAAGGAGGATGATGTGGGGGAGGGGCTCTCGATTTTACAATGCCATAGTAAATTTTAAACACTTCGGCGCCACTAAATTAATATTTTATGTACCTAAGCCAATCAAAATATTATTTTATTGTAAGACGAAAAACTGAGGTAAAATACAAAATACAATATGGCAGGTTTAATCAGTATATTTTCGTCATTACTTGTAGGGTACGGATAAAGATATAATATCGGGACTGTTCACACGAACCTTTTGGTATATTAACAACGCATCGCGAACGATAATCTCCTACCGTCTCGTAATAATAATATTATTCATAAATCGTTGTCTGTGCAATAAACGGTTTTCACCGACCAAATTTACCGCCGATTCATTGTAACAATTATACATTATATGTTACATGACACTGAAGTATATAATACAAACTCAACATTATGTACGATCAGCTGCATTATGACCGATACAATTGATGGCCCACGCACTGCACCAGGTATAAGAAGCAAGTTAGTTCACTATGCACCTTAGGCCTCAATTTAATTGCACTACAAAGACCGAACTCCGCACGACTACAATGCAGTAGTATGACAGAACGTATTATTTACAATATATTTGTGAGTATTATTATTTGTACCTAAGTGTTTAGTAGACAATAAGACCTAAACACTTAATTATAATTAAAATAGACTCCTAGTTATTTAAATATACTGAAGATTCTGCAGATATCTACATATCTACCCCTGCAGGTTACGGTAATTATATCTATAGAGTCCTACGACTTTCTCTGGATACATTTATGTATTTAACTGTTCGTTCCCCTTGCCACGTTACGTAGTCGTATTATTATAGTCGATCTGCCAACTGAGCAGATTTTTGAGGAAATATTTTAAATTATAATATTCTACGAAGGACCGGTAAAACGGGCCTTAAATAGCGGCGGAAACGTCAGTCGCTCGGTGCAACGAAAGTACCTAAATCGCAGTCGATCCATTTCGCGCAACCGCGCAACACTGCGTATAAGGTGCAGCAGCAGCAGCAGAAGCAGCGGGGCGTCATGTCAAGGCTGGCTGTGGAGGGTGCAGGACAAATGCATTGGCGTCTGCAGCTTTCTTCCGGAACTGCCGAGTGAATTATTATTATTACGACCTAGTCGAATGCACTTCCGCGAATTAACTCTGAGAGAGCGGCGTAACAATGACACCCGCGGCGTCGTCGTGGGTGCAGGGTGGCACGGCGCCATGGGTTTTTCGACATACCTACTGTATATTATTATTATTCGTGCACCGCTGCGGCGGCGACCGTTTTTGATGGCAGAACACACACACACACATACACACACACACACGCACGCAATTATAATTATAATCGCAATAATAATGTGTAGAGCTTGGAAATTATGCGCGTTCCGTCTTAAAGTGGCGGAAGTGAAAACGGGTCGTCGGCAAGGGTCGGTCGCTAACCGTCGATCGTTGGGCATAAATTTTATGCGATTGTTCCGGTAATGTGAATTAACGAGCGTGGTTGTGGTTGTTAATTACACGGAGTTTTCCGTCGCAAATTAACCACGCCCCTGCTCGCGCGTCCGCCACCCGTCGTCTCCACTACCGCCACCGATGTCCCTGCACAGTCGTTCGGTCGTAATTAATAACAACCGACGTCGTCGTCGTCGCCGTCGTCGCGAGTTCGGCCCATTTACCATCGAAAAGACCAAAGTCACGACGGCGTACAAAACGCGGTCAGAAATAATTCAGACGAGTCGCGAGCGTGCGCTCGAGACCGAACACTAGCCGCATATTATGTATATATAAGTATATAACAGCGGCGTTTCGATAGAAATGTTGGAATATTTAGTTTACATAGATAATAAAAATGTATAATGGCATACTTACTTTGGAATGTAATTAGTAAAAGATGAGATGTTAACAAAATTCGTAATCAAAAAATACGACTGAGACGTCGTGAAATAATAATAGCGATTTCGAGGACCGCGGCAGTCATCACCATAATTTATAGGTGACATCCTATCATTTTATTATTATCATGTATTACCCACTCAATTATACCCGTTTATAGAATGATGTGATCAATTAAAAAAAAAACTTATATGATACTTATATCATGTGTCCACAAAAACAGGGTACACTAAAAAAGCTGTTCCGCATGCGCAAAATATAAGAGTTTAACAATATTGTAAGTTGTAGAAATTTATGATCCAACAGTCCATAGTCTATCCTTATAATGATTTCATGTCTCTCAAACAGAATTCAAAAAATATATGTATAGGTTATACTGAGTAATATATTATGAACTATACTCTATTCAGGACGAAAATGTCCAAATTCGCGGATAAATACCGATAACTGAGCCACCGGCACTTAACTTAGGTATATGATCAGCAAATACAATATATTATAAACAGTATTTGCTCATAGTTTATACCATTACCGTGGAATAAAGTTAAATGCCAGCGGCTCAGTAATTAGTATTCATGCACGAATTTGAGCATTCTTATCCTGAACAGAGTATAAATTATTGCAAGTGTACCCTATTTTTAAGGATACTCGGTATATAGTGCAAACGTCACACATGGTCTGAAGAACACTGGACTGTAGGTCGACGTATTCAAGCGTACGAGCCGAGATCTTCGCGTGCGAGCGTTTGACTCGTTCAGTCGACCACCCCCTCGCCGTCAATGTCATAATATTATCGATGCAAACGGTTCAACGACAGCGAATCGATCAGCGTAATGATATTTATTGCGCTCGTTGGAGGTGGGTTACGGCAGCAGTAGCTACAGTTGTGATAGCGTCGCGGGGTGGCGATTGTCCCCGCCCGCCAACTGTTGCATATCATCATTCCGGGCGGGTAAACCGCGGCGGTCGCGGACTAGGAGCCCCGCGGCCGGCAGGAAAAAACCACTTGTTCGAGTAGATTTCCTTTTGACAAACACGACCGTTCGTTTTTGCCGTCCCTCCGGTGCTCGGGCGGCACTGCAATTAATCACCGGAAAGTCCACCGCGATAACGCACTATACACGGACGCAGCACACCTCACCCCCATCGTCGCCGATAACGATGCTATATATATATAGGCCATGTACCTATATTATACCGCGGTCACCCGAGTCCGTCCGTCCGTCGTCACGTTGACATCAAAAGCGATTCATCATCATCCGTCTCGATGTGGATCCGCGTATCGAGATAACGGATCGCTTGCTCGTATCGGCCAGTGGAAAATAATTAAAACGATTATATACAGTGATGAACGTACATCCTTGTGACCAGTAGCACTGATGTTTAAAAACATAAGGTAATATACTTAGTATTTGCATTTTATTAAAATTGTATTTAGTAAGTACCTACCATTTTCATGTTTGATGCATCTGATGATAACATCAAAATGATTATTAAAATACATAAATTGAATTTTGTTTTTAGGAAATGTTTCACTCAACAGTAGACGATAAAGATAGGTATGAATTAAATAAAATATGTTTGTCTATAATTTGAAACCATTTATTGGTTATGACGTAATTGTGTCACCAGAATGGATTTTTTTATATGACGTAATTGTTAAAGTTTCATAACTTTAATATCCACCATCTCTAAAGTCTATCGAGTTATAAACTATAAAAAATATAATATGTCACATTCTATGGCTTAATATTTATTTTTTTTTTATATCTAACGCAATCGACAATAACAATATCCTTATAGACTTCACGGAAAATGAACGTAGTTTCATAAAATGTATACCGTCATATCAACAGAGTTTCTTAATAATTAAGGATTCAAAAATTAATAAGTTAGGTGCCCTTAGTCCAGGCATAGTTGCATCCATGTTTAAAATCGAACAACAGTATATATCAGACAATGTTTCTTGATAAAACTGTTGTTTATTTTTTACATACTATTATTTATGTTTTCTAAATTGTAACAATTACATTATTGATTCAATTAATTATATTTATGATTCATCAGAATGTCCGTGTGTTGATTTGAAAATGTGTAATTATTTAATATGTTTTGTGCCAAAATGTTAATTTTATGTAATTTTGAGCAATAATGCATATAATTACATAACAATTTTGCAGTATTTATGTGTCTACAATACACAAAACTATAGACTTAACTTATAGGTTTTTTCATAAAATAATCCGTGATCTTCAACTTTAAGAATTATGTATACAGGATGATTCATCGTGCACGGTCGTCCTCATTTTCTTTTTCGATAATGCAGTTATTCAACATTTTACTAATGGTATTTTTAAATATACTTAAAGACCAAATTCTTGAAATTTTTTAATCAAACTTAAGGAGTGTCCTACGGAGATACAAAGTTACCTTACTCCAGAAAGTTGTATTGACGACGATAATGCCCCATCCCGCACAAGGATTTTGAAATCGGAAGGTGGACTATTTTTTGTCAAGCTTTTATCAATTCCAACGTTAGAATCCACTTATCAATGGATACCGTGTAACCCTATTCCGTGGATAATCGAGAGTTCAATGTTTATGTGTATAAATAATTAAACTTTTTAAAAAATGAAAGTGTTAACTATTTAACTATAAAACAACTATGCATTTTTATTGTAAATTTATAATGATTGAATGAACTTGGAAACTGCATTTGAAGTATCTAACAAGCACAATTTGAACTTATACATTGATCGGATGTTATTAATAAAATAATAATATTATAAATTATGATTGATTACCTATACCAATCAATAATAATTTATACCGTTCTTAAGTTTCCGTCATATCAAAATATATTGTCGTTGGAAGTATATATTTTATTGAAAGCATCCATGATGAGTAGAAACTTATAGATCACTTTTCTATTACAAATAATATATCCAACTATAAAATATAAAAATTATATTTTCTTATGAAACTAACAGTTGTTTTTTTTTTTTGGTACACTCCAAAAGTAAAATAAACAACGCAGACAAGTTCCGTAAATGTATGACACATTTGATATTAAATTGGCTCAAAGTCCAATAGATTAAGTCTTATTCTCTTATCTCCATATTAACATTCAACTATAAAGTTATTCAATATTATATGATATTTATAACAAGAAGATAATGCTGAAATACTCATCACAAAAATATT
Source organism: Acyrthosiphon pisum (assembly GCF_005508785.2). NCBI lineage: Eukaryota > Metazoa > Arthropoda > Insecta > Hemiptera > Aphididae > Acyrthosiphon > Acyrthosiphon pisum. Next base: position 135,682,435 of record NC_042494.1, read on the forward strand.
CAGTTGTGTTTATACATTTTCAACGAATAAAACATTTGGTTTAAATATAAATTGCGTTTTTTTTTTTATTATTATTATATTAAATTATATCTACAATCTATACAATTTTTCATGGACGACAAGTAGGTTTGATAATTGACAGTAAAAATAGATTGACATGAATCTTAAGATTAGGAAGGATACCCAGTGGTAACACCCTATAAAAGTGACGGTAAAAATGAACATTTTTAAAATTTGGAAGGTGTTACCTGGTAGCAATATTCAGCACTGCTCGCCTACTAAAGAAGCAGATCTCTACACCAATGTCTTTTAAGCTTGCGCAAGGGTTATCGGGGAGTGTGTTCGTTGATAATTTAGAGATAAGTGGATTGGTGTGATTTGTGATTGTTTAAACGTAATATTATAACTTTTTATATCACATAGTTATTATTATCAAAAATTAAAATATTTATATTGACAGACGGTTATTGGTGTAGGTAATAATATTATATTGATATATTATTAGGATTTTGTTTTTTTTTCTATTCATTTAGTTATTTGATAACAATTTCTTATCAGATATTATTTAATATTATATTTTATTTTATTGACACCTATTCACATCTAACAATTAACAGAAACCATATAAGACAGTTAAGTCTTAAGGTATTTAAAAAAAAAAATCAAGGGATAACTTTTATCTGATTTCTCAGTGCTCCCGGTTAAATAGTGCATGGTTGGAGATAAGACGATGAAATTACACGCCGCGAGATATTTTATTGGCAAAGTAAATGCGACTCCCAGATAACGGTAGTCGACCAAAGTTCATAAACTTAGTTAATTATACAGGTCGGAGAGAATGAGTACCTAGAGAAATAAAAATAAAATTCAAATTAAATAATCTCAATAGGGGTTGTATGAGAACCCGCAAGAGTTTAACGAACTATGATGACAAACAGCACATAATAGTATGCACTAAACCTATCGAATTATCATTGATGACATTGTTTCGCAGAATACGCGAGGATCTAGGAACTTGAGTACGTTGCACTTAAACTAAATTCACTATTGATTCCAAAATGGATGGAGTGTGCTTAGATTTTTGAAATATACAAGGTGTAACACAATGCTCTGACAAATTATATAACATGTTCTAATCAATATAAATATTTTTCAAATATTTTTTTTATACATGTGAATTTTTAAGCATGTTCACCTTATTTGTATGCTTAAATTATACATATATTCAAATTCTGATTTTTTGGAATTTTTAAATACACTTGAAGACCATATTTCTGAATACTTGAGATTTTTCGTACCACTTAAGGATGATCCGGTGACAATAGAAACTTCCGTTTTTCAAATAGAAACGCCCTTCTTTCACTTTTAATTATTCAGTCAATATTTTTTTTGAGAATTTTGATGTATCTAATAATCTAATATTTTTTTTTTTAAGTTAAACCATTATCAATTTTCCATTTTTATTTTTCAGGGAGTTCTGTTATTTCGTGTATTTTAAAATAGAATAATATATACATTGAGTAATATTAATTTAAACTTAAAATAATTGGTACTAAGACCAACTGTTTAAAGATAAAACACACATATTATTATATTAATGTATTTAAAGTTTAAAATTCAAGTAGAACCTAATCGAATTATACAAAACACTGATAAATATAAACTAATAAATTAATAAATAAACAAATTTTTTTCAATAATTAAAGACTAGTAATATTTTAAAGATGATATCGAATTTAGTACTACTAGTAAAATGTTGAATATTAATACATTTTGATAATAATTTAAGTTTATTAATACTTTTTAATTTTCGATATTTTGAAACTTTCCCAAGTATTTATTTTGTTTTGAATTTTAAAATGGTTCTAAATATTTTGCTTCACAATATATAAATAAATCGGTTTAGTTGTAAAATAAAATATATTAAGTAGTAACCATACTAAACAATATAATTTGTAATATCTTTTGAATGTTTCATGCGTAATTTTTAATAATAATAGTAAAACTATTTTTTAAATGGAGAATAATCGGTTATCAAGTGATAAATTATATGTTAATAAAATCTATCAATCTAAATAGATTATGTTGTAAAAATATTTTATATATTAGAGGTATCGCTGTTTTTATCTCCAGTTGATTAATCTGTCTAATAAATATCATTCAAAATATGCAATATTAATTATAATTAAAATATATATATCACAGATACAATTATTATTTATTGTATATTATTATAGGTACTAGTATTATAATATCGTGTAATTATTAATACAATTTTTCGTTTTCTTGTTTCGTACAAACCTGATATTGGTTGTGCATGTTTTAAATGCTGAATTTTTAGTTATTTTCATTAATTATTAAAATAATTATTAAAGTTTTAAATTGTATGAATCAGAATCTATGTAGAATATTGAATAATACTAATATATGGATAAGTTTGCACAAAGACATACGATACATGTCATTTTCAAATAAATTAAAATACGATTTTAAATGTATTGTCAGATAGATATTATGATCCAAAGGTTTAACTGAAATTGAGATTCTTTCAGTGTTATTTGAATGCAGATTCAATATTACTATTATATAGGTACACATTTTATTGATATAGAGAATAAATTATAATTTATTTTATAAGTGTGTTGACTTATTCGTACCTCATATAATTCGTCCGTATAGAATTACTTTGAACATACCAAAAAATAAATAAATAAGAGTAAAACAACTTGAGCTTCGACAAAATTAAAAATAATAAGTTATGTAATAGTTTTTCTATATGAATGGGCAAAAAATTTGATGACTTTGTAAAATAAATTGAAAATAACCTAAATTAAACATAATATAGTTAAAATTAACTGAAATAAAAATGTGGAAGTATACTTTAATGATAATTATTATTAATCTTGAGAACAATATTATAATTTCTTAAATTTCATTACTCAAGTACTTATTACAATTTAAAAAAATACTTAAAAATATATTATCATATTCATATTATTATTCATATTATTGCCATGCGATTTAAATATTTAACAGTTGATATATATTGTCAGTGTTATTATTACTTCGTAACGTACTTATAACTCCAATGTTTTATTTGCAAACTTTTAAAGTTTATAAACAAGTATAACAAGTTACCTTGTTACAATTACCTATATTTGTTACAACGAACATTACTTATAATTAACTATAATACAGTGCAAACATTATTACGTACCTAATTTTTGTATAATATATTGACCATGTATATATTATATACATCAGATCGACATTTTGTCGACTATCGAAGCCGTGAAGAGTTCGTTTCATGATTATGTACAGTCCGCAACAGAAATCATGATCCAGGTTTTTGAAGACTTCCGAGAAAATCGGCTTAAAGAGTTAGAAGAGAGTGTTCTCACCAGTTTGAAACTGCACAGGCGTACGCATCGTTGCCTAACATGTCATTGTTTTCAATTTTCACTGGCGAGATTCCTCAGTCCATAATCGCTTTAATGGCGCAAGTACTTGGTAATCTCAAGGAAAATCGTCCGATAGTTGCGAAATGCAACGATAAAAGAATTCGCAAGCGCAAAGTCGATACAGATAGATGCCCAACATGGCGTTTGAAACAAATTCCGTGGGTGATGCACCAGAAGCGATTCCGTCGATCACTTACACGGAAATGCAAGTTTTGAAGGATTCACCGTCGGCCAAATCGACTAACAGCGAATTAATGACACCTGTCGCTGTAGGAGCTAGCGACATCGAGTCGCTGTTACCCTTCTCGTCGACTTTGCTACCTGTTCAGCCGGTCGATTCCACCGCCCAGTAGTTAGGTTCGATACGAAACACGGAAACGCAGTTAATTGGTGATGCCAAGTCAGAAAATGGATCGACAAAATCGCTGGACCACGAGATGACTGGTGGTTTACAGAACATTGTTACCTGATACGGATATGGAGATGCTGCAGCAACGGACACGACAGTAACAGCGGTCCGACTTAGGCGTCACACATTGTGGAGTCGGGCAGGTGGTTATTGCGGTGTTCCTGACATAGACCTTCAAGTATAGATTAGTAACGTTTTGTGAGAGGTGTTTGGGCAGAGGCTTTTAAACGTCGCTGCAGTATTTGCCCCCTCCCCTCTCGCCTTTATTGCATCTGTGTAATACGCTACCGTGCACTTTTGTCCCGAGTTCACTCTTTTGTGTCCAGCTGGACGCCGTTTTGTTCGCCGGACACTTTGAACAAATCTGTTTAGGCTCACTTTTTTTTTTTGGCATTCGCCCATCAGACATTTTTTTGTCCCCTTGTTTGCAGACGTTTTGTGCACCGTGCTGACTTCTGCTCTTCGCCGTGTTTTGCACTAAGTCGTGGTCGCGCAGTTACTTCTGCTCTCCACTTAATTCCTTTTAATCGCTTAACATGAGCTGAAGTTACTGAGGTAAAAATTCTAACCCTGAACCAAAAAAAAATGATTATGTACAAATATGATACCATTAAATTATAAATATGGCTGTATTGCCGTAATTGTATGTACATTTAATATTTAAACTAATAAAAATTATTATTGTTATGTAATTTATTCGGTTTTTATTTGATATTATTGTACTCTTAAGCTTTTTGATCAATAAACAAAAATATTTATCAACAAGGTACATCGAAAAAACCAAAAACACTGTGATTTCCGGAGAAGAACGATGTGTAATAAGGCTCTCCGTGGATTTGGACTTCTCCAATTTGCTTAGTAGTTTATTATATTTTTCTCTAGAATTTTCTATTTTAGACTATAGTTTTGCCATTTAGAATCCTCGTCACTCTTGCTCAGTGGTGCTCATTCAGATTGTATTTTTATCAGCTATATTATGTATATTCTATGATAATATTATCTAATAAATATATTATGCTTTATATATTATACATAAATATTATATTATATTATATCATTGGACAGATCTAACTATAGAGCGTAATATTAATATGAATACAATATTTGTAACGGATTCAATACGAGTATACTTGATATAATATTATAATGTTATATAATATCACAATTGGATATTAAATATCAATTTTAACGTAAGATACTAATTATTTCATAAACTTTGATTGTTTTTTTAACATAATTTAGTCATTAAAACAATTTTTTTTTTTAATTAAAATATTTATAAGTTTTAGGAACTAGGTAATAAGCTACTTGTCCAAAATTGGAATTTTATAGATCGAATACTTATAATAATTAATTTATATTACGTCAGAGAATATTAAATTAAACATGCATGTTGTAATTTATTTAAAAGAGTAAACAATTTATAAACTGATAACGATAAAAAATAAATAAAATCCAAAATTGTTATTTTGAAACGAATTAAAATTACTTGAAATAGATATTTGCAAAAACGTTTTTGTTTTTTGAAATGATGCGTGACGTCTTACGTAAAATGGATCACTCCGTAGACCTATACGCCCTTTACACGCTCCCATTTTTCCTTAATTTTTATGTTGTTTTTCCCGGTGCCTTTGAAAACTATTGGGAATTTTAAATTTTGACCTTCCGAAGCACCAACTACACAACGAATACACCACTTTCCATTCGAACAAGATACTGTTAAAGAAAATCAAAGCAGTTTTACTGCCCCAAACGGTGGTGACAGACACAAAAATAAAAAATAAAAAACACACATCATTGTAAAATCAATACATTCGTCGCTCCGCTCATAATTAAAAACTACAAGCAAATTTATAGATAATAGTGTTATAACTTATGAAAGTAAGTAAGTTTTTGTTTGGACATATATTAGAATCACTCATAATTTATATTGATTTGTTATATATAAAAAACATTATATGAATGTTGTAGGTAAAATTATGGTATAATATGAGTTATAACGTCAGTGAGGCAATATTTAATTTTAAAATTTATTTGATGTGTGCTTTAGGTTTAATTATAACTTATTGCTTTACCTCTTAGTCTACAGATAATAAATTGTACGTTTTGATTTATCGTTAAATTAATGTTTGATATTGTGTATCATAAATTTTAATGAATAACACGCTAATTACGATTCATTCGGTTGTAAAGTATACCTACAGCATAATTATAAAACTACATCATGGACCATAACATAATATAAAGTAAAATATTTCGTTAATAAGTTTATGACACAAAATTGATTAATAATATTTGTATTTGATATATTTTCAACAATTGTTGTGCACATTAATGTGCAATGCTATAATTGAATCAGCTTGTAAACACTGTTTTCATGGAAATAATATAATATACAAATATAGTATGGTGATAATAATAATATAACGAATATCAAAAATAATAATTATATTATAATATGCTACCCAAAACAAAATCAGTTTTAAGAATAATAAAAAAAGAAAAGAAAAGTAATTCATTTTCGTATGAACCGCAGGTAGCAGTTATTTGTCTTAACTGCAGAAAAAAAATTCACTAAGCTACCGTACTTTGGGCTCATAAGCTGCTGACTATTAGTTTTTTGTAGGAATGCTTGAAGAACGATGTTTATGCAGTGCAGAACACAATTCTGTTCGTTAGTCGAAAGTACGCATTCCGAGCATAATGTATAATATGGCTACACGTCAATTACCTACTCAATAGTTAAACCAAAGCACATTATGAGAGACATCAACCGGCACATAAATGGACGTTCAAGTGGAAAATAATTCATTCCGTTTTGTCTTCGAGAAATCTCAAGTCCCATAATGGTTAGTTCAATATGGACGTAAACATCGAAAAACCAAAAGGTGAAATCAGCTAGGAATCGTTCCGAACTTATTGAATTGATTTTACATATTATAAAGAAAGTTTCCGATTAGTTCCACGACTTTTGCATGTATTCCCAAATGAAAATCACCAATCGTAAAAAGTTTGAGAAAAAAATAAATGGTGCGTTCATAATAATAATACATTTTCAATCATGAAAGTAAGACGCGTTACAAAGAGAAAAAGTGCGTTCATAATTTTTTTGCCACACGACCGGCATGCATTAATATTGCATACACAATGCGCCGTGTTACGAAATTTTATGTAATTTTTTTTTCATTAGTTCATATTACGGTTTATTATATAATATCTTCAAATGTAAGATATTATCCTGAGCATGATCGATTTTAAATATTACAGCTGGTATAAGTAACGTCGGTGTTTTGATTATCACTAGGTATTGAAAAACAACATCATGTATTTTTAATACCTTAAAGTACATTTAAATATTATGTTAACATTTAGTAGGTAGGTACTCGTTGATTAGTTGTGTACAAAAACATAATAGCTTAACAGTTAATAGCTAATTTATTCACGAATTTAAATAATATTCCTATCGATCTGAATGTAACAAAATAATATTATCACAATCAAAGATATCGTGTCGTGTTTATATTTGTATTTTTTAGATATCTTTTTCTGTTCAAAGTATTGCATGATACGAATATTTTGAGAATTATACCAAGACATAATTAATATAAATAGAAATATACATTAGTTCATAATGTTCTATAGTGTTTATAATATTCATAAACTTAATTTGCTAATCCGGTAATTTTATCTAAGTATCTTATATGATTTTCGTTTTTGTGTACTCAACGATGTTCACTTAGAGCGCAGTAATATTTAAACACATATGATTATTAATAATCTTCTTAAAGTGTTTTGATGTTACTTTTTACAGCACCATCTCACTAATTAATTTCTTGCTGTACATATTATATGGTTTTAAACCATATTTTGGTTCACAATGCGAGATAGGAGATTACACTTCTTAATTATTACGTTTGTATATTTTAATAGGTATATTAACAATAATATGTTTTTTTAGAGGATAATATTAATTATTCCGAAATATTCTATGGTTGGATAAATTATCAATTTAATTTGAAAATTGATTGATAATGATAATATACTATACTGTACGTATTGATATTAATTAATAGTATAACAGTAAAAAAAAGTATTGGTAAATAATTTGTCAATTTGATGCCAAATACAATTTTAAACAATGTTATTTTTGACTTTGACAGTTTGACCAAATATAATAATAACTACATATTGTATTAATATAACGATGAAAACGACGACAACATCGTTCTCGTATCCACTGGTTCCCACGACTGATCGACGACGTCGGTTGGACATCTGTCGACCGAATCCTATAAAGAATAGGAAGACGTTGATTGCAAGCACTCGTGGCCAATTCGGTGATAAGTGCGGTATAGCCGGTATAAGGTGGTATAGCCAGCCAGTATGAGGTGGTTTCCCCGAGACAGAAAACAATAATTTAATACATGACTCCAACTCAGTCATCTAGAGCTCGTGATAATAATATGATTTACGCCAAAAGTCAGTGAGGCGTTGTCGTGCAGTGGGTGATAAAGGAGACCATCGTACGCCGATAATCACGCGATGTGGGTTACCCACCACGCAATAAACATTTCGAGTTTCGGTGGGTGACGGCCTTTTCGTCGACTCTATACACATATTCGTCACCCACTGCCATATTATGACTTTCATGTTATAATCAACCCGTTTCGATGTCTGACGTCTGCCGTAGCGGCTGCGGCGTTTGACTAATAACACTGCAAACCACGCGCGTAATGTCTAATAATGATAATGATGATGATAATCTTGTTAGAAACTGCATTGTAAAGCGTCCGGCGGCTTAACCCGAAAATTCATAATATTGTCCATTTTTCATCACGTTTATAAGTGATCGAGTAATTTAATATATTCCGACGGAATATGATGTCGCAAGGTGCGTAAAAACGACTCGACCTACACATTATAATATGGTTAGAATAAATCATCTGTCGTGTAATGTACCGTACTAAAACACGATTTATAATTATTGTAGTTGTTTTTTATTATTATTACAACACGTGTTACTATTAAAAAACGTGCGTATTAAGTACAATTAATCTATATACATAAAAACGGAGATAAAAATGTATAACAATTCATCAATCGAGAACGGCTGGTCCGATTTGGCTTAAATTTTTTTAAGATGTTCGTAACTGCCAAGAGAAGATTTTTACAAAATAAGATTTTAGGAAAGTCCACCAGAAATGTAGGAAATCTCAAATCTGTATGTCAAAAATACAACAGTGACGCAACAGCGCATTATATTTTATTGGTTGCTATTGGTTAATCGGGCATGTTTGTTGATTTCATATAATATAAACATGAATCGCAGAATGTGTTGCTAAGCGCAATAATTCTACTGTACGTGTGTTGTGACTGAACTCCTCCTAAATGGTTAGACCGATTTGAATGAATTTTTTTGTATGCGTTTGCGTTTATTCATCTGATTTTAGTACGGTTAGGTTAATTTAGGATTTTGCATTAAGTGATTATATCAATCCACTATAGGTAGAATACCACAAACTTGGTATTACTTTGATACTTTAGAGTTAAATCATATACTAACGTACATACAGCACGGGGTCCGCGATCTACCACAGGCAGATTGCCTACTTGATAAAGTACTGCTGGGAATCAGAATTTTTATTCCGGGCAACGGAAAAGTTAAGATTAATTATTTTGAAACCATACACCGAATATTAAATAACGAATTGAACAAAGTTTGAGTCACATATAGTTGGTACACTTAATGGGCAACGAAGTGCAGGGGTTCAGCTAGTACTGTATGATATATTAACGATTTATACAAAAAAAAAGGTGGGTAAGTGGATGTCGCTCTGCTGTACAGTAGGTTACAAGTGGGTCACTGTATAATGGATAGTATTAAATTTGAATTCAATGATATAATATCACTGTATAAGAAAAACGATTCTGAGCGGAGACGGTTTGTCAGTCTAGGTATTAGACATACCTATTATAGATATACTTATCTATAGTATTAAAGAAAAATTGACCTATAATAGGTATCAATAATAAATTCCAAATTAATCATATCACAATAACCATTAGGTAACGCGTTATACATCATCAACAAACCGTGGTACTATCATAGATATATAATAGTATACTTTAGAAGTTTCAATAATATACAATCACAACAAAATAACTAAAATAGTTATTCCAGGTTTTTTAATATGTAATTTCGTACAAATTTGAACTTAAAATGACAATAAAAATAAACCGTGCTTATGTATTTCTTAGAATTTTTGGTAACAGAATTAAATATTTACGTGAAATCTTGTTTTAAATTTTCAATCCTCAGATATAAAAGTTGAACATTTTATACATTTTTAACTACAAAATAATTATTAAATTTTGTCAAAATTTCAACTTCAAATGCTTATAAAAAAAATGTGTGCCTATGTATTTTTAATATTTTACAATTGCTATTGTAACAATATATCAGGAGCCTTGCATTAAATTTTCACGCATTATTAAAAAACAAATAAAATTTAATTGATATTTATAGAAAAAAAAATTAAAAAAATTGAAAAATGACAATGTCCGTAAGCAGCTCAAAAAGAGTCAAGTTATTTTCAAATTTTTATCGTGTATTATATGTGAAAATTATAATATAAACATTCAGTGAAATTTTCAAATATCTACAGTCATTCGTTTTTTAATTACAATAAAATAAGAATTTTGTCATATGAGAAATCGAGCGAATATCAAATGCTGTAAAAATATGAATTTCAAACGCTCATAAAAATTTAATTTGAGTTTCTTATAGACATTTTTTTTTTTTGGTAAAGATAGATTATCCTATAAGGAATCTTGTATTACATTTTTACGAATTATTAACTCTAAATAATTTGCTTATTTTCGTGATTTTTACATATTTTGTCAATTTTTGAACTTTAAATGCTAATTGCTAATAAAAAAAAACTGTGACTAAGGATTTTTAATATTTTTCAAATGTCATTGTAACAATATAGTAGGAGCCTTGTATTAAATTTTCAAGTATTTTTACTCAACAAATAAAGTTTTTTTGACATTCATAGAAAAAAAAACTAATTAAAATGGAAACTGAAATTGTCCGTAAACAGCTCAAAACAAATCAAAATATTTTGAAAATTTTATCATGTATAGAAAATTGAAATATAAACAACCAGTGAAAATGTCATGTATCTACAGTCATTCGTTTTAAAGTTACACCAAAAACCAAAATCAATTTTGTGAAAAATTGATTTTGCGTAAAAATTCCCGTTTTTCCTTAATTTTTCTTTGGTTTTTCTTGGTGATTTTGAAAATTACTGGGAATTTTAAATTTTGACCTCCCCAATGCACCAACGATATTCACTTTCCAATCGAACAAGATACTGAAGTTGAAAATCGAAGCATTATTTCGACTACTTATCGTGTACACAGACACAAAAAAAAAATAAAAATAAAAAAATAATAAAAAAAAAAAAAAAACACACATCATTGTAAAATCAATACATTCATCGTTCCACTCAGAATCTAAAAAATGTATTTTTTCAACACCCAACTATACTTAATGTCAGCATTTTAATCATGTCGTAAGACCAATAAAACAAGAAATATACGAAACAATTAGTTTATATAGATACTGTTCGTTCCGGAAGATTTTGTGTCTTACAAACGACTGAATCCGTGAGTCGTATTATAAGTGTCATCCATACTGTATTACTATGACAGTATTCTGATTTTTTTTATATATTATTTATTGGGTACAATATCTGCAGTTGAGCAATAATACGATCATATTTTTGATAACGATTTCTCAGTCCATTACACGAATAATGAGAATCGTTGAGAAAATAATATGCATTTTAAATTTCATTAGGTGCTATTAATTATTAAGATCGTAACAACGATATGAATCCCTTTCACGTGGCAAGCCATTTATTTATTTACGACTATTGCAGGCCAATAATTAATACCATTTATATTTTAATACGTTTTGTTTGTATTATGGTCCAATATTAAATTATTCACAATATTACATTATTGGATTATTTTCCGCCGACTATAATCACAGTAATCATATACTATTCAATTTATTTTGAATTCACGGTTTACAGATTTGGTATAACATATTCTGTACATTATCATAATTACAAATAAATACCTATAATGATATGACTTAGTCCCTTAACCAGTGCTCAAAACTTTATTGAATTTCTCGATTTCCGAAAGGGATTTGCGCCCTGAATAAATAATCAGCCATCGAAACCACCATGCGATAATGTCTTGTTAATAGACCTCACGGTTGTCACTGTTATAGCATATTACATATTATTATTTTATATTATATTATCCCACTTAGGTATGATTACTATTCGAAATGTTTTAAAAAATACTGGATGTTCACACTAGGTCAAAGGTGGACAAGTTAAGTTAATTCAATTAACTTCGATTATTGTCGCCCTATGATATAATACCATAAGACTAGTGTATGATACGAGTTCCTCTATATGCATATTTTTATTATTCTGTTTGAAGCAGATCCGCTTCAACAACAAAAACAACAACAACAACAACATCAATAATAATAACACTGTTATTGTATTAATAATAATAATTGTATTATATAGTATCGCGCTTGTACCCGATATGGTCGCACGACGACGAGCGTTTCTTGCGCGGCGGTCGTGCAATGCAGCTGCGTGTAATACACGCCGGTCGACAGTGGTATAAAAACCGCGGTTCGTCCCTAGACACTTGCGACCGCACGTGTAATTCCGACATCGGCTCCGCGGGTCCGTGTCGCGCCGTGACCCTTGTACGCGAGGATTATCGGACATTGGGGGGGGGGGGGGGCGCACATTTGTGCAAAACATAAACTGCACGGCGCGCGGTTAATTCGGACGATAATCCATAAATACTCATTAACCCGTTGAAACACCTTGCGTGAGCTCCACTCCGGCCCACTCGCCACCACCCCGTCCACCCACACCGCGCCCAATCACCCCTATACATTATTATTATCATCCCACCGGAAACTAACTCTCACACACACACACACACACACATATATATGTATATAGGTACACATGCGCTCACCCACATTCGTGTATACAAGCGTATATTGTGATCCCGTTTACACGTGTACTGCAGTTACACGTTTAGGTACACACACACACACACACCCGTACAACAGGGAACTCGATAATTTGACTCGTGAAAAACACCCGCACACACACCCGCACCCACCCGGACCCACACACATGCACGCGGATAAACATATATATATATATATATATTATGCGCACACACACATGCGTTAAATATATTATCCGACGACGATTTATCACCGTTACATTATCTGCAGTGGCGGCGGCTCGGTCACGGGGACGGACGGATACGGTGTAAACGTCCGTGTGCTGTGTAATTCCGTTCGGCAAAACACGTTGGAAATACGGTTTGTACTATATATAGGTACACCGAGAACAAAACGTTTGTTAACTGCTGAACCGTAACCGCAGTCCCGGGCCCGTCAAACGAACACTCGGAAATATATTATATTATTGTTGTTTTCCACTTGTGACGACGTTAACGCGCGGAAGACGTCGCGGCGGCGGCGTTGCTCCGTCCGCGAAAAAGTATATTATTACCTATATAGGTATAGCTGGTACAAGTACGGGTCCAGGGGGACTAGGGGCCTAGGCCCCCCAGACATATTTTTTTATAAATATAAATATCATACATCAAATAACAAATAAACAAAATCTAACTTCTTTACAAATTGTCGCTTTCTTGTCGCTTTCTATATTGAATAATCAATAATTTATTGATCACAAATTGATTAACTATATCTACTATTATTACATATATATATATATATATATATATATTTAAATTAAGAATAAAGTATAAAATTGTATTATAATAATTGTATTTGTGTTGTAAAAAAATGTTTGCCCCCCCCCTCAGATCTTTGCACTGGATCCATGCCTGAGCTGGTATATACCGCAATAATATTTTCCCCATATAGCCGGGTTCACACTACATCGTGTCGTGTGATTTCGTATTTTTATGTTTATACCAAAATACAGTACCAATGATATGAATATTGTACCTGATGATAACATTATATTATTTTATTTTAGTTATCACTTTAAACACGGTAAAAAGTTGAATATATTCAACTATGTGGTATCGTTTGGTAACTGTGGTAACTGTGATTATTTTACACGTCACGGTGTAGTGTGAACCCGGCTTAGTGTATAACATAAACTACGACCGTATACCGGCATACACGCGTGTGGAAAAACAATGCACTCCGGTATAATTATTATTTATTATACCTATACGTCAAAAGTGAATAATAATATTTCAATATTTCCTAATCGGAATAAGTACTGGATGGCGGATACTTATATAATACCGCGGTCTCTTGGATATTGCAGCTCTATCGTCCAGTTCTCTGCCTGGACACTGTTGATAATCGACATAAAATATACACATCGATATCTTTCGACGATTATTCCCAAGCGTGTGCATAATATCATATAATATTAATTTGGTTTTCGCAAGTTAAAAATATTTTCTTTTACCTTTAAACCCTCAATGATTAGATAATATGAGTGCTCCCATACTCGTTTTAGAGCAACGACATAATACCATATGGTATGTGTATAATTGACACGAATAGGTTGGTGCTGACGTCAGAAATGACTTGATATCCTTTCGATCTGAATTTTTCAGAAACAAAAGTCACCGATTACCGATGACACCGATCTAGTTGGCAATATAGTTCATAATATCTTATATATTATAGACATAATAATTAATTATTAACGATTATAATAGGAACGGCCAGACTTCAATAAATGTCAACTATTCATTAGACACTGTTATTCAATATGAATCGATCTGGAATATCCGACATTCTGTCAGAAGCTCTTCACCCGGACAACGTAAAATGAACGATAGCCTTTTGTTAAGGTTAATTTCATTAACCGATTGTAATCTCTATATTATGTACACAACGTAATATATTATATAAGATAAACTGCGAACGTGTTAATTCAGTTCGTATTAATCCAATACAGCTAATATCCACAGTCGTCGAGGCCTTATGTAATAATAATAATAATAATAATAATATTAATGATAATAATAAAAAAAAAAAATATGATCCACAAAACAAGAAAAATATATGATTATATGAATGATTATATTATGACAATTTTATAAAAAAGAAATCACACGGTCCGATACTATTATTATTATACATATAACTTTAAAAAGTTATAATGATTAATAATTTACAATTCTCAGTGCGTTAGGGTATTAAACCTAACTTTTAACGTAGGTGGATATTTCAATTTCAAACTTACAATAGGTATCACAACCAAGTGCCGCTCTACAATGGATGGCTTCTTACTCAAACCGTTCACGCTGATATTATAATAATATGTATAGGTACCGTACTACTATATTATAACTCACAACAATCGTAACTTATTTACTTATTCTACACCTACAGATTGTATATTATCTACAGAAAAAATACAATAGCTTTACGTTTCTATAGAGGTTTCAAACGGTGGTTACTACGCTGTGTATATTATTTTTTTACTTAACCTTGTGTGCAAGTTGTATCTTGTGAACTTATATTTTGTAATTATTGCTTTGTGACTACAGTATTGTATTATATACACGGATACTTGGAATAAAATAGTTACTAATGATTTCAGGGTCCCGCATAATTGTATTGATTATTTAAATTCTAAATTATCTACATGCATTATATTTGTATTGATTGTAATTATCATAAAGATCATCAATATCTTTATCCAAGTAATTTATGGTTGCAAAACACAGTATATCAAATGAGCACGTCAATAAGTACTTTGAAAATAAATAATAATATTATATTCTAGCGTTTTTCATTTTTATTAAAGAATTAATTAATTAATTTATGTTTTTCTTTATAAAGTACACATATAAAAAAGAACATAATAAACTATTTGAAAAGTTAATTCAATTAAATGTCCTATTTAGTGAGGTATTATACATTTCAATGTAACCATTAGCATAAAACAAATAATATAAACATAAATTGCTGTTTACAGTTAAACTGTAAGTTATAACAGTTTACTACGAATTTCCTGGAATATTATAAATAACTTGAAATATGTCAACAGCACTCAATAGTCGATAGTGGATCACATGCTCCGCAATATTATACTGAAGTTTCCATTTTACAAAAAATATGTGGTTAGGTACTCGCGGTAATTTAAAAACATTTAAAATAGGTTTTCAATTTATATTATTTACTATAAAACTTAACGAAAAACACGACGCTGATGTACTAAAAATCAAGTAATGCGTCTGACCAGCCATTATAAATATATATTAAGGATAAATTGTGTGCAAGTAGCAGTTTTCGGATTAGATAAGTATTTTTTTATCTAGATAAAGATAAAGATAATGCAACTCAAATATATCTAGATAGAGATAAAAGATAACTTAACTTATATTTATCTAGATAAAGATAAAGATAAATACTTTTTTATCTAGATAAAAAAAAGATACAATTATTTTTTAAATGGTTATAAATTTTAGTATATTTTAGTTGGGCACTACCCAGACAGCATTTTGTAACAATAATATTATAATAGTATTATAATAACGTTATACTAATATTATTCGTGATTATAATGTTATAATAATATTATTAAACAAAAAATTGCTGTCTGGGTAGGAACATAATAATAATTATAATGATATAAATAAAAATAATTACATTATTTATAAACCATAAACTTTGTTTGAGAATCTGTATAAATATTTAAAAATTTGGTACAATTTCGTGATATTTATCAATAAAAAATGTATCTAGATGAATTTATCTAGATTAGTAGAAAAATTATCTAAGATGAACGTTTAGATACCTTGTAACTATTTATCTAGATAAGATAAAAGATGAACAAATAATTATCTAGATATTCATCTAGATACATTTATCTAGATAAGTCCGAACACTGGCAAGTAGACATTGTCTAGGGCTCAGAAACATGGTGCGTATCGAACAAAACAGGTTTTGATCTGCTCGAAACGTAAAAGAAACGTTTTCATAAAATAAAATCTTTAGTTCATCCAATCAAACAGAATTTTATAATATCTAGAGGTTCGCAAGTACGTAGTGGATTTATTCAAAGAGTATATAGGTATTTATTATTTTATATATTTATTCAAAGATTATATATTTTAATCCTGTACAAACCATACGTACAAATGGATACAAATGGACAACTATAGTATAGTATGGACGCATAAGCTGCATAAATATTATTTAGTTTAACATTTTACAACGAAAATATAAAAAGCAAGACGGCTCTCTCCGTAAGTAAGTAAGTTCTTCCGTCGTTTCGCATAAATACTGTTTTGTCCTATAAAAACGATAACTTACTGACTCTTAGGTACGTTGCAATTATAAAACGAAATGATGTGGAATGACGATGGAAATAAGCGAGGCAAGAGAAATTGCATATAACATTGTACATGCACAATGCTGTTACCTACTTACACTAAATGCGTGTGTTGCGCTGGTGCACGACTAATGGCTTTCTCGTGTTTTGTCAAAGCTAATGTGATTTTAGTTCTCTATTTTTGTATCCTAACAGATTTAAACAAATTTTCAGCTTAATCGTGACATAATATCCATAACATGCATAAATATGGAAACGTTCGAATATTTTTCACTTTCTATACATGCTCACTACTATATAATAAAACGTCTTACATTCATTGTTTCTGTACATACTATTATTGTTTGAAGTGTGAATTTTTATCATTATTATTCATATTTCGCTTGAATAAGAAATCCATAGTTATGACTTACAATTTATTTTACGCAATATATCCTGAGTCTAAAATGTGAAAAATACACCTACTACATTCGTTTGCGCATGATTTTTGATCATAACTGTACAGTACATTGTAGACTATACTATAATATTATGAGGTCATGATCACTGCAAGTATACGGAACAGTATTGGAATATTATTTAATTTTAAATTTATAATCAGAATGGGACTACTATTCTACGCTGTAGGTATTATACCCAAGCGTATAAAGTTGACCCTTAACTAAAGAAATTCTTCAGCAACTTAATTTTTATAACAAAAACATTGGCCTTTTTATAACGACTACGTTTTTTGTTTACTCGAATCCATGATTTACAGTGATTTGGCTTCATAATAACTCATTGAAAATATAGACAATACATAATGAAGTTATTTTATTTGTTCTACAAAATTAATAAAAGAGTAATTGATCAAAATTAAATCTTCCTTAATAATTAAATATTTAATAAACCAAATAAGTAAGTAGCTTGAAAACGGTAGTTTGAATAATCACATTGAATACAAATCAATGATTAAAATGTAAATGAACGTATATAAAGTGAAACATTATGAAATACATGAAAATAAAAGACAACACTTCATAAAGTGTAACCAACGGTGTTAACAAATTTTTATATTATGCAGCAATGACTATAAATTAACTGTGTTTCTATCAACTTTCATATTGGATACGATATGAAACCGTTACCCCATATTATGTAATGTACATTTTTATACATTGTACATCGTTGACCAATGTGATAAAAAACCTACTACTATTAAGAGGGTGCTACACCCACATGCGTTCTCTCTGTCTTACAAATGCATAACATAGCAAATTGTACGCTCGGCAGATCACGTTTAGCACTGTTAGTTTAAAATTATAGTGACTCGACTCGACTGCTTATAATAATTAATGGTAAGATTATTATCCAGTGAACCTCATGGATTTTTGTTTAGATTTTAATTTTGAAGCAAGTTATGAATATTTTAAAATGCACAAACAATTTACAATTTTAAAGTACTTTTCACTAGATAATAATCTTAACTTAAAATTTTATAAGAGGTCAACAATTCACTATAATTTTTAAGCTAACGGAGCTAAACGTGATCTGCTGAGCGTATGATTTGCTATGTTACGCGTTTGTAAGACAGAGAGAACGAATGCAGGTATTGCGCCCCCTTAACAAATATTATATTAATTCAGGTAATAAACGAATTAAGTACGGTGTAAAACTAAGAAATTTTCAATTTGATATTGTGTATAATAAAAGTACCTATATGATTATTTATATAATTTAAAAATAACATTTTTGTTAATGATTTAAGTTTAAGGACTCGTCGTTATTAATAATTCTAAGTTAACTTTTATCTATTAGAGTAAAATGATTTTAATCATACAAACATGCATTTGAGGTCAGTATTTAAGGTATTGGAATATTTATTATTTAATTAAAGTTTCATATCAAGCGTTCAAATGCAAAACATAAACTTATTTTATCTTTTTTTACGTGTACATAATATACAAAAATCTTTATAGAAACTATAAGAAACTAAAGTGATTTTTACTAAGTACATCAAATTTACTGTAAAAATAATAGTAGGTATGATGAACTACAAATCAGTATGTATTGTTTGTATTATCGTTACGTCATATCAGTATATTATGCTCTTTGAAGTATTCTAGAATATTATTGACATTGACTTTGGTAAATGGTATTCATGCAGAGAAATTGGGTCAAACTAGTTTCCACTGAAGTTCAAGTAACCGAACTCTGTCCGTCTTTCGTTTTTAACAGCAAACCATTTTTGATGAATAAAATATCAATAAATTGACAAGTGAAATATTTAATCTTAAATGTCCCATTTTGAGAATGACTGCCAACTAGCCAAATTACTTTTGAATATTTTCAACAATAACAGTTTAGTAATATACATCAAATAAAAATGTGTTGTATTGTACATGATGGGTTTCTGAACTATAAGCAATGATCTTTTGCGATAGTAAGTGTTTAAATGTGTTTTACTACGTAGACAACTCTACAATTTTAAAAATATGTAAAAGGTTTTCAGAATTTTAATTTGTCTAATATACTTGGATTAGCCATTTAAAATGGTCAAAATGATTCATGTAGGTATGTAATGAATCGAATATGTATATCTAACAACTGAAATTTTGACAGTACCGCTCTCTAAGTTATTGGGCGTTGGTTGAAAAACAGTTACACCGCTATTATATAATAATATTTTACCCAATAAAATATATTATTAATAATATTGTTGGCGTCAGACAGTTTGAAATATAAATTTTGTCTGTTATCGGTTTGGAAACTCAATAAATGTAAACAGTTGATCGGTTGAGATTGAAAAATTCTTCACAATGTGTACATTTTTTACGTGGAAAAGATGGAAACTCATAGACAAAAAAAATAATTATAAATCCCGTTCATCCAAATCAGTGTGGAAAGTAATGCAAACACTATTTCGGTAACTCTATTGAAAGTAACACATCGTATTATAAATTTTAGTTTTAAGAATTGAATTGAAACATTCTAAGACAAAGTTTCTACGTATTTCTACGGTACTTAGCCCTCGTAAATATAAATTACAACACGTGCAGGCACTCATATAATTAGATAGTTATCTATCTATCTATTGGAAAATAGATGGTAAATGTCAGCTAAATGTCTACAATACGAAAAACCCATTTGTAAAATTTGTATATACAATATATATTGTGTGGTGTAAAATAATAATTTATAACAATTTAAGTTGAAAATGTCATTTGCGTTTTGTGTTGCAATATATTGAAAACGCTACGAAAAAACATATAGGTATGGGTACCTACAGCTTATAATATGTCTTATTAAACACAAAATGGCATCAAATTATCTGTATACCACGTTCCCTTTATCGTTTAAATATAATAATATAATTTAAATATGTATAGAGCATAGATATTAAATTTTCTTTTACTAAACATTGGAATAATTATTACTTTTTAGTTTTTTGTCGTATAATATTAATATGAAAATATTATTAATAAGTTATGTATTTTGATAATATTATCCATAGAGGTAATTAATTATCAACAGGTCCTTTTAAATAAATGTATTCATAGGTACATTTTACACCTTAATTGAATTGAATTAAATAATTATTTTGTTTTGTCCATGTTAGAATATATACTGTCTGTTAATTACACTGAAATATAATTTTACTGACCTTAAATCGATTATTTCGATAACAGAGGCTTATTATACTGATTGTCAAACTTCCATTAGACAGCGACGTAAAAGCCATTATTCAATAATTAGAATTATTATTATGAGCATCATTCAAAGGTTTGGCCAACGGTTACGTTTGAAAAGCTACTGCGGAATATGCCACATTTAGTTATGCATTTAAATTATTATTACTCTAGTTTCTAGTTTCTACTCACTACTAACATGATGTCAAAAACACACACATAAAATATATTTTTGTTATTATAGAATATTATGATTTATAAATTTCAAATAAAATCAAACTTTAGAATTATATCATTATTCTTTTTAAATAATAAGTACATTAATATAACATTTTTTTTTTTTTTAATCTATTTAATAAATTTATTTTTATTTATCATACAAAATATTTTAATTACTATTGTCGAATTTATATTTTTTATTTTGTAATTATTTAATAGAATGGTATTAAGTATATAATTTAAAATTAAAATTTAATATTACGTTTTAAATTTCAAATTTTCAAATTTTGATCATTTAATGATAAGTAAATTAAATATTGTTTTATAAAATTCTCATTTATTAATTATTATAATTTATAAAACAAAATAAATAAGTATAGAAAACATGGATAATATGCATAACTTAGGTACATAAATTCGTTTTTGTTTTTAATAACGTAAGGATATCTAGTTATTTTTGTTACCAATTATTTAGTTATATTTTATTAAACCGATTCGAGGAAAATAAATAAATCCCGTTTATCCGTTTATCCTACCCATTGATATGTCTAAATATATAAGCGAATGATTTTATACAAATGAGAGCACAGCGCTGGTGGTCAATTTATGTTCAGTTTTGACTAAAGAACCCCGAGGGCACTTTTGGGATCGTTCAACTAATTTATGCTAGGTAGGTACACCTATAGACGATCCAAATATCAATAAATCAGTATTCTATCCATTGGAAGATAATTAAGAAGTAATTCCTTAGTCACTTTAAGCACAAATAACATAATGTCTAGTATATTGACTATACCTACTATCGTATATCGATTAAATGCCTGGGTTCAACTATTGTTTATTCATTTAATTGCCAAGCCGCACACACGCCTAAGATTATAATATTATATAATATTAGTATTTAATATTATTGTGTATAAATGAGAAAAAACATGGGTTGAACTCTGATTTCACTGATGCTATTTTAAGGGCAAAGTTAATTTTGCGTTTTCATTCATCGTTATCGGCAGGTTTATATAAATGTTATGTTATTATTATTTACATAGATTTTCTTGTTCTATTTATAAAGGAAATCGCTAAACTCTGATGTCTCAAGAAGCCAGACAAAGGTTCCGGAAAGTGCTCCCTTTCAAAATGTTATACACACTCAGGAAAGCATTGCGAATTAAGAGTTCTATAATAATATAAAAGAATCGCAGACCCGACATCTGTCTTAACTTACAAGTTGGTATACGCTACGCGGTAAAAATAATTATATTTTGTCGTCTTTGGATATAGGTAGTTTGTCGGCAGTCCAATTTACTTAGATGCATACATACTTTTTCTTGTGTACAAGGAATACAAAAATATAATAATATTACTTAGGTATATCCTTTAGCGATATTGATTGTTTTACTTTATTATGTATATAAATGGAAATAATTTGGATAAATCAAAATATAAGTTTATATTTTTTCAAACATAATATATTTTGAACATACGACTGTCAATTTGAATTTTATATAGGTACATTAATATCCTTTCATGTAAAAATATATTCATATACACTCGTTCACATACTGAGAAATACACTACAATTTTATTAATGTCGTAAAACGTATCATAATATACATAGTTTATATAACAAACTGAAGTATTATTATTAAAATTCTCAGAATCAACCGACAAAAGTTAAAATTATAATGGAAATAATTAATGAGTGATGACTAATGAGTTTGTGGTATAATAGTCATTATACATTTAACATCAAGTTGTTTTAAAATAATAATATATTATTATATTGTATTATAATTTTATCGGTGATAATATATAGTGTAACAACTGACATTGTATATTTTTATCCTTCGAATAAGCTGTTGAACTATCTTATTTTCGGTTTATTGGATTTAAACGTAAGTCTTCAGTGACATTCATCCAGATGTGAATTAAAGAGGAGTAAAGACCTCACGGATCGCATTTCACCCCACAAAAATTGTATTTTATACTACTTTTATTTTTCATATTTTCCTTATGTATTTTTTTTTTTTTTGTGTCAGTACCTCTCGTGATACTTGAGCCAACACATAAAAACTATGGCTCTCCTTTTACTTGTTAAAAACTAAACTAAACACCAGCAGTTAAAGCTGTTGCTATCGTGTCAGATGAAAAGCGAACGAAACAAAAGTACAAAGAATGAAAATCAATTGTAAATAAGATTCAAATACTTTGTAATTTCCCAAATTGCTGACGACACAAGGCAGCGAGACGTCCCTTCCCACGGGTATCGTAACGTTTGGAATAGGCTCTGCAAACTTGGGTTCCAACACCGATAAAACTGTAACATAAAAAAATATAAAAATTTATATATTTATTCGCACACATTCGTAATGCGGTAGTAATTTATTTGCGCAACAATTGTAAATAAGTAAATGACCATAAATAACAAAAAAATGCAACAGACAGATGTTTATTTTTTTTTTTTAAATCTATCAATTTTTAATAAAATACCTACGTATCTTCCCTATGGTTTCGAAATCGATATTCGAGTAGAATACATAACGTTCGAGTATTACATTTTAGTAATCCAAAGTGTTGTTACCTATATTGGTTTATTTTTTTTAATTAAACCTATTTAATGCTAAATAAAACTAAATCGGTTTATAACTGAGTATGTTATTTATTTTTTAATGAAAATATACATTTGTTTAATTGAAAATCACCACATTTTCATGTCAGATTACCTCAATGCTGGTTAAACATTTTCCACGATATATTTATAAATTAATTGTGTTACATAACTATGTTTTACTATATCATGAACAATAAAACATACTTAATAATAATGTTATATTATTTTTTTTTTTTTTTTCTATTAATTAATTAATAACCCACAGCAACTTAAGCCATTGGGTGATTTTAAACTATGGGGAGGGTATTGTTGGTTAAACACGTGTGTTTGTAGTTTGGCAGAATTTTTAGTGGGCACCCGTAAGTATTTGCCAGGCCCGGGTGGGGGATGGCTGTATTATAATTATTATACTCTTCACTAAATCGGTCACAAAATTCGTTATAATAACTACCTGTAACACGTCTTTCACATTAATATTATTTTATGTTTAAATTAAAAACTTACTATAAAATAAATATAAACGATTCCTATATATAATTTAATTACATTAAAAAATAATGACACGCCTGTTCAAAACAAGGTAAACTCTGTCTTTTGAGTGTATAAAAGAATTGTTTTCAAATATTTACACCCCGCAAAGTACCCAAGTCACAGAACAATTTGCTTTTCTTTACCAAACCAGAGATATAAATTATTCAAATGTATGCACTTTTACATACAATTTTTACCCATGAATTGAAAATGTATTAATCAATCGAAAATTATTTATATATGTGCATTCTTCTTTGCATTAGAACACGTCATACTGCAGTTGACTAAAATTTTGGCGTACAAAATGATACAACAATAATATATTTTTTGTCGGACCTCGTGTGTAACTTGAAACACATGAAATCTGTCCAAATCTCTTCAGATTATTATACAGAGTTTATCAGAAATGTACCATGAAATTATATTTTAAGCTCATATACACGTAGAATAATAACCCCATCGCGCTCGATGATGAAGACCGTACTCGTATATTATCCATGTTATAATATTATGCACGATATCCAGTTGTATAACTTAATTGTCAAGAATGCGGGTTGTAGATGCACTCACTGTCGTTTAATTCTAGACACGCACAATGCTGTTTTAAACGCTGCGCACCAGATAAATATTCCAAATTACCGTTCACTCCGCCAAGTCTCCTCTATAAATTACGCCGACGAATCAACAAACAGACGGGTAACGACGGACAAAAACTGCTTTGAAACACAAATACCCGACGGACCAGCTAGGTAGTAAATAATATTATATCGAGCCGAAAGAAGAAACGAATTAGGCACAATGGGTACCTAATTATTGTAATATCTTCAACCGGATTAATATTTACAGTAAGCATTATGACTCCGCAGTAAGTTTATCCCGACCGTGACTCGAATGTGCAGAAATATATTTTGGTGTGCTCCACTAGATTTCTGATTTCAGTTTTCAAATGATGTATTGATTTTTTATGTTAAGTTCAATTATCTATAAATAGTTTGACTCGTTATAACCATTTATTTTGTTGGACAATGTTAATAAATATAATAATAATATGCGTTAGATATTAGAACTAGACATTTTAATATTGAACGTCTAAATAAAATATAAAGTTGAAAACTTTTGAGTTTTTAATGCCAATACAGACTATTTTTGTTTTATTTAAATATTTAAACATGAAACGAATTAAATTAAATGTTAGACGTATCTAAAAGTTGTTCCACCACTAACAGAAAACGTATTAGGTATATATCAACTCAACTCTTCAATTTTGTTATTCAAACGAAAAATCAAAAACCGTTTTAATGTAACCTCGGAGGGTAAGATGTCACAAAGATCTATATACCAGCATTCAATCGTGAAACAGCGTTTCACTCTATTTGGATTTCTCTAGGGATGTTTTTTAGGTCCAAAACACCTTTACTTATAATATCGATGAGGCTGTTTTGGAAACGCGTTCATACACGCAGATCGGTGGCGGAGTCAAACACTCTTCTACCCATATACACATGGACACACAATGGGTACATGACACGATTAACACGCTGAACATGATCACAATAGTATTCGCCGTGCACAGTAAAAACAATTATGAGTTACGCAACGACGTGTTTACGATTATCGGTGGTAGTCCGTGTATATTATAATGATATATCAGCAGACAATTCTGCAGTCGATCTTCTATATAGTTAGTCCCAGGCTTAACGCCACAACCGCCGCCGCCGCCGTCGGCTCATAGCTCTTTGGTTAATGCAGTTTTTATGGGCCCCGTAAATAAGTTTCTATATGACTATTATTCGGAACTGCAGGCGGGACGATATGACTTTACCCGTTTCGCCGCCCACCTGTTTTTTGGCTACCGACGTTCCACCGGGTTAACGAGACCGGGTTCCCTCCACCGCCCAACGCCACTGCAGTGAGTCCGACGGATGTGTGCTGTGCACGGGAATTCGGTAAGTACAGACACCGGTGGTACAAAAGAGGGGCGCGCGAAAAAGAGAGACAGAGACAGAGAGAGAGTGAGAGAGAGACGGGGAGGAAGACGGGCGGTGATACCGGGGGAAATACAGATGGCAAACCCCGTGAAGTGGGGAGGAGGAGAAATTCAGAGGGCGAGTCGGGTGAGATGTAGATAAAGATAGAGGGAGAGACGGTTGATCAACGAAATGGCCGCTTGTAATGAGAATAAACGATCTGACGTATAAAAACCATCTGGTTCCACTGGATGCTCATGCTTTTACTTCCTTATTTTCTCAAAAACATGGTGCGGTAATAGCTCGCGTGGCAGAAGCCACGACGATAAACGTTGAGACGACCATAACTGCGATCATGACTTTTTTACACCTCGAAATAAGTCTCGTTTCCATCAGTAATTTGTGACCGCGGGGATGCAGTCACACACCCTCACGGCTGGTCACAGTGCCGCACATCGTAACGTCTCAATGACAACCGAAAAAAAACTTATGTCTATTAAAAATAATGCACGTTAATATTTCAATTTTATTAAAATATATAAAAACTATACTGCGACGAAAATAATTACTGCAAAAGTTTAAACTTTCCCGTAGTCGCATTAGGGTTTTCCCGCGAATCGTGTTATCAAGTTTTAAACTAATTAATTTCCCTGTACAGTTTATAGTATATTAAATTATGTTCTAACTAAAGCAAATTGAACTGATATTAAAGAATATAATTTAGCATTTGTTACTCGAGAAAAATATATTACAAAGGTAGGTGTTATTTTAAATATATATTACCTATGTAGGTACGTATGAGTGTACAGTGAAACCTCGATCACCGTAGGGATATTAAACCGTGTCCGCTATTAAGGGATGTCCCTTAAAATTTAATTTAATATTTAATTTAAATTTTTAAATTGTGATAAATTTAATACGGCAAACCGAGAAATTGACAATCCATTACATATTATAGAACATTATAATTTCGATAATTTATTATTACTTCCAATGGTACATTAGTAGGTTTGATAAAACGATTTATCAAACTAGTAGGTGTATGGAATATAATTTAGACCATTATTTACAAACAAAATTTAATAGAAATTAATGTACGATGTGGGACGGTGCTGTGTAAACGTAGTCTTTATTATGATATTGTACTTGAAAAACTCAACCATGTATAATATCATCACAACTTGAATGTATAACTACATATAATGATTACAATATTTCATTCAATACTCATTGGCTTAACTAAATATTTACAATTAGGAATATTCAATTTACTATACGCATGCAATTTAAACTTTATCTTAAATAATTGTCTAACTAACTAACTAGGTATATATTATTATGACTAATTTTTTAACGATTCATTTTTTGTGCCAAAAGCAAAACAAAATTCATCTAGTCTTATTCGTTGCATACAATTATTTAAATATAATATAATATGCCTATCGACATACCCGCTTTAGACTATCTTATTTACCTATATTATAATATAACCCAGTAACTATGATATTATTATCTACGGATAAATTAAAAGATATTTTGATATTTTTAAACAGTAAATACTGTACTGACCAAACAAATCTAATATATCAACATATACAAATTCGTTTCTTTTAATATTTAACGATTATTTTTATAAAAATAAGTATAGTGGCTATAAAAACGATAAAAATAGCTTTAGTGGTGTATGAGATGTAGATAATTGTTTTGGGATTTTACTTAAATTTAAATTTTAACGGATTTTAGATTTGGAGGCTTATACTTCGGTGTTAGTTGTGTCCACGCTAATAATTTTTGAACGGGAATTAAATTGTTGTCCAGTGTCCTATTACTTATTTGTATAAGGATAATATGATCGTGATGGAGTGAGAAATAGATCAAAGTGAATACCAAGATTAAGTTTTGGTTTTTTTTTTAAAAATAATAATCAAAATGTTAAAATATCAAATATGAGATAATTTAAGGACAGTCAATCTGTTTAAACATTTTAGGTAAATGCGTTGATTTGTTATGGTTTATTAGTTATACTTCACTTTTTTGCGTACCATATTTCCAGCTAGTTGAGTTAGGTTGAAGTTAGTTTTAAGTTGAAATTAGGTTTACCACGAACCAACATCCTGTTATAATAAGGGAATTTGTAATTTTATTTTTAAAACTTCCGTCTTTCAAAACTGTTAAAATATGATCATAAAGTTATAATATATTACTTTAAAAGAAATAATAATACCCATTTTATGTTTTTTTAAAAGGCTTTTACAAGTTTGACTGTTATAAATAATAATTAAAGTTATAACACACGTAAGTGCATGTTATTGGTAATGTCAATAATAAATTGTTATGCACATTATGTTTCTTTGTTAAATTTAATTACTGATAATGTGACAACGAATAATATATTCCAATTAACTAGTAATACGTAAATAATGCAGTTAAGCATGTATAAGTCAATAACACATGAGTTATTGCAAGATAACAATGAAATTATTTACGAGAACATTAAAACTATAATTTTGTTTGCGAGATTGAACATAAAAATAAACTAGACCATGGGTACATACAACGAGAAACATAAAACATTAAAAGCAATATTTTGTTCAAGATTTTGGTACAATAAATTTTATTATTCAACAATTTATACATTCGAGGCACATATTTTATACAATGCTGTTTGTTCTATAAAATGTCGATCCAATATTCAACGCCAATGAAATGTATTCTTTCACCTGGACACAAAAATGTTTAAATAATTTCAATCTTAAACAGAGAGTGTAAACATCAATAAATCTATAAATTCTTTATTTAATGAATTATTTTCAGCAATCTTTGTGGAATCCCTAAAAATAACAGGAAGAGTAGTAAGACTTAACTTTTATTTGAAAAGAATTACGAATGTTTTATTTAAAATGTTGTGTTGTTACCATTTGCGTATACACCAATAATATAGAAATGAATATTAATTAAATAAGACTTTTGATTTTTTAAATGATTTTAATATATTATTTTTATCAACCACTGCAATTTATTTAGTACTTAAACCACAAATAAATTAATTATGTATGACCTAACAAAAGTATCGATACGTTTTAAACCTTTTTTTAAAAGCAATATTATACTATTATATTATATTATTAAATAATTATGTTTAATATAGAAATTAAACAAATAACATAATATAAGTCCCAAGTTTTTTCATCGTATAGGTATTTAATTATAAATTATTTTATTCAGACTCGTTACATATAAAAATTAATAGTTAGTTCTAATTAAACATAGCAGAAACTTGTAACATAACTTAATATGAGTATAAAAACTTTTTTTTATGAATTCATCCAGTCGAATGTAAAAATTGTTTCTTTGTTCTAGTAAGTAGCTTTTTCGGCTTACTATAGCAATATTATTTTTTAAATTTTCCCAGAATTATAGAGCAAGGGAAATTTTTAGAAAGAAAAATGTTACACAAGGACAGAAAATGAAAAAAAAAAGTTACAATGTTATATGATTAATTAAAAAAAACAACACACACACACACATTAAAAATGCAGGTATTTATTAACATTCAAAATAATAATGATGTACGAATGATTAATTAATATGAAACTAATATTGATATAACTGAAGATTCACGTATACTGATTCGTACGTAAAAATAGAGCCTTCGGTACCTATACATATAGATTTAAATAAAATAATTATCAAACCGTATAGCAATATTATTTTACAACCAATTTCGTTTGGAATGTCGAAATAATCAAAAAATATATTGCAATCAGTCAATTAATCAATATTATTAATGGTTTTGATCACATTATATAATGACTTTAATATTAACATAAGTGCCCAGCATTCTTATGTTTACTACCAGAATACTAGAATCAGTGGCGTACCCAGGATTTTCGAATGGGGGGGGCTAAACAAAGTAAATCAAAATTTAACATCATCTTAACAAACAATTTTCAATAAAGTCTTATAGCAGTTAATTGTAATATTTCATTATTATATACTTTTTATAACACATACATAATATATTAGTGATATATTTAATTAGTAGGAAGTAGGGACTGATTTATTATAAAAAATATGTTATACGATTATTGCTTATAATAGGTCGTTGTTACTTAAGATAATAGTACGTTCAACGTTGTATTCAACACTGTTTTTAGGAATATAATGGTTGGTACTTTGTATTTTATAATATAAAATGTATTCCATAACACGGCCAATGGGGGGGGCTGAAGCCCTCTAAGCCCCCCCCTGGGTACGCCACTGACTAGAATACTTCTAGAATGGTTTACTACCTATATTACCTATATTTAATATAGATATTGTAGTTTTTAAGGAGACTTTTTTTTTTAATTTGTATGACAAGTTTTTGAGTTATTTAACTTTGTGTATTAAGGACATCTATATGTCCTAATGGACTTCTAAGATATGGGAACTGTGGTGATTTTAAAATGTTTATAATATAATTATCCATCACCATTCATAATTTGTAAAAATTATTATATAAAAATGGTTCAAGCAGAAAAAATACTAGATTTAATACAACATTTATTTTATACTTTCTTAAAACCATTTTTAAGGACTATTTTCCATAGAACAAATATTTTAATAATTGAGAATCGTTAGAATTGTAAATTAGATACATCAACATTTTCAAAACGATTATTTACTGAATAATTAACAGTAAAAATAATGGTTCTAATTTGAAAACCAGAAGCTTGTATCGCCACAGACACTATTTAAGTAGTACAAAAATTTTCAAAAATTTGAAAAAGTTCAATATCAAAGGAAAAAAATTGGGGTGAACATGATTGGTGAATCACCCTGTAGATCGATACTCGTGGCAGTATGTATTATAAATTATAGTAAACTAACTCATACCACCCTCCATACTTTCAGACTCAACTATGATTAGAATGCCCTTGAGTATAAATCAAACGGTTTGAAGTTTACAATATCTATAATTTAAAATGGATGTTCCACTAGAATGGCTTAGTAGATACTAATTTTCTGAAGGAACATCTTCTGTTCGAGTTTCCAAAATAAAATTAACAACGAAACGATTGGTTTTCAATTTAAAATATTGTAACAGGTGATGCGCAAGACGGAACTTTAGAAAATTAGTAAACTATTTGAACGATTTTGTGCTTATGTATAGTCGAGTAGCAGTAGAGACATCAATTAATATAATCTTAGTAGATATTTATTGTACAATCCTACGGGATCAACTTATAAACTAATATATTGAGTCCAATTTTGTCACAATATTTATATATTAGGTATAAGCGGGGACACTTCCATGTGCCATGAATTCATTATTTGTCAATTAGTTCATATCATCAAATGTTCTTAGTGTCAAAAACGTTTTATTTGTTTTGACTGTAGTGAAAGGGGTTAAACCTCCCTTAGAAATATTTTTTTTATTATTAAAAAAGTCGATAGATATTATTACGATAATATATTTTTAGACAAAAGTATTGAAAATAAAGAAAAAACGTAAATAATTTCTATTTTAATAACTCTAACATAAACATCAAATATTAAAAACTTTACCCCTCATCCTCCTTCCAAAAAAAAAGAACGTTATTCGGCTACGCCCTTACTTACTGTGTTATATTAGTACAATGAATAATATATAAATCAGAAATACATAATTCACAATAATAATAACAAAAATGGTATAATATGTTATAAAATATTCAAACACTACCTAGCATTTTAATATTTTTCGTACTTCGTATTTAATATTACATGATTGTTGTATATGTCTATCAAATTGACAAATATTGATAGAAAAGCAAAAGTCCATAGTTGAACTTATTATAAATATTGTTTGAAGACAGTTTTAGTTTACACACTTATAGGTATACCTATTATAATATTACATATTATATTGTTGCATTGATATAACTAAATAAACTTTTTAAATTAAATCATCTTTTGTATTTTTTAATTAAACTTATACCTAACTACAGCCATGATGAATCCTAATGAATATGTAAAATATTCTTCAACCGCCACATTGTAAGTGATAACATAACCATAAACGTTCCATATCAAGATAAAATTCGTAACATAATTAATTACTAATCATTTGATAAAAAAAACTACAGCTCTGCATTTCGCATATTCTGAATTATAACCAACCAGAAAAATAACAACATATAAGCGATTCCAACATTTAACATTAATCACACTTATATACATTTTATCAATGGAAATAATAAGTTGTTGACCAGTCATTATAATAAACGTTTTATAATATAATATTGCAAAATTATCACATTTATTATTTGCATATAAATGTAATAATACGTTAAGGTTGGTATATAAAATCGTTTATCGTTCACAAAATATTTGGATTGCAAAATGAAATTGAAAGATAGACTTGTTTGTTAGAAATGTATACTTTCAGGTGTAAACAGGAAGGTAAAAGCAAAAGAAAATAAAAAACAATAAATAAACGAGTGTACTAAGCGAAAGTAAATTTAATGTTAAGGTGGCTCGATAAAAGATAAAGAAATAATTTTCGTCAGAGTTGAAACA
>NC_042494.1:135717052-135739259 GCF_005508785.2 Acyrthosiphon pisum
CACTTTCTGATCGAACAAGATACTGAAGTTGAAAATCGTAGCATTATTTCGACTACTTATCGTGTACACAGACACAAAAAAAATTAAAAAATTAAAAAAAAAACACACATCATTGTAAAATCAATATATTCATCGTTCCACTCAGAATCTAAAACATAATTATGTGGTTGGAACCTATATAAAAATATCTTTCATGAAAAATTCCTTATTTTATTATAGCCCCTTTTGTGTACATGTGTGTGAATGAATGTGATTATTACGATGTATACACTGTAGGTACTTACCTATATATTATTTTAATTAAGGCTATGCTAATTATCATATTGTATTGACATTAACCAAATAATTAATTAATGGATATCAATGATAATATGTTTATTTGTCATTAAAACATTGGTATTAAGCAGTTTTAGTTAAATCATATTTTATTGTTATTATTTCTAATTGAACAAAAATATGTGATAGAATTTCAATTTGATTGAATATTATAACTGCAATAGTGCAATACAGTGAGTATAATAAAAAATATTATTTTTTGATTAATTTCTCAACTATAACTATAGTAATTACAATAAAATGCCATATAATCACTTGCAATGATTTACTTTTTAAATTTAGAAAAAAAAATTAATACTGACATAGATTAGGTATTATTAATTTCAATATTAATTAAATTATTATTGACCTAGGTCCCGGATTTATAATATATTATGTAGAAAAAAAAACGTAAAAGTTGCAATTCCACTGCATACATTTAAAAAAAACATAATTTTTCAATAATTATCAATACCTAGTATTAATAGTGTTAATGCCTAGTATTTTGTAAAAATAATTAGGTATATATATTTTTTTCATTATTATCACCAAATAATTTTTACATGTCTTGAAAAATCGAATTTTGATGATAAAAATAATTATTAATACGCATTTCTACAATATTATGAACTCATTTATATAAAACATTTTCTTAGCAGCACGTATGAAGTTTTACAAAAAACGTATTTATGATTTTAAAATCATCTTATAGCATACTTTGTACTTTAAATAACTTCTTTCGATATCATATGGATAGGTGCGTCATAATATTTAAATCGGGACAGATAATCAACAGACAGTTCCCTTGGCTTGACCCATCTCACCCACTTCTTCATTTATTATTTTATTAATTTAGAGTTTCCATATAATAATTCTTGTCGTGTACATCACACTTTTAATTACAAAATTATATAACAACAAAACAATCAATTTTGAAATCATTTCAAGTTTTGAAACATTCGATCAGAACTCGGGAGACCTAAAGATTGAGATGGAAGGTTGCAGACATATAGACGTATCCTATAGTAGGTACATACAATATACGGTCTCCTATAAATGTATATTATGGTCTGAAATTGTACTATAAATGATCTACGCGAATGGTAAACCGATATTCGAATTTTGCAAACGCGTTATACATAATACATCATATACTTAAGTGAATCGATTAAAATACATTGTGCGGTACGAGTATAGTAGGTATTACAATATTAATCACTCTGAATAATAATAAAAAAAAAAATCAAATTAATGACCATTATTAATTATTATATATAGGAGATAACCCGATTTTTTTTTTTTTAATTTTAATAATATCATATGCGTGATACCTATATACCAATATTATTATACCTATGTCGTTTATAACAAAATAGTCGGTTGCCGTTTTATTTATTATTATTTTTATTTTTATAGGTGGTAGGTTACGTATATTGAAACAAAACCGTCTACGGTTTTCCGAGGCGCGTCCTTTGATTGGAAGGCTTATAATAATATAATATAATATATGAGTGGGTACCGATAATAGCTAGGTAAATACTAGTGGGGAATGGAGTTTTAAAACACGCGCTGACAAAATAGAAACAAAGGTTTCAATCACAATAGACCGTGTTTGTATGCTTGTCGGGTGGT
Organism: Acyrthosiphon pisum; assembly: GCF_005508785.2. Lineage (NCBI taxonomy): Eukaryota > Metazoa > Arthropoda > Insecta > Hemiptera > Aphididae > Acyrthosiphon > Acyrthosiphon pisum. The sequence continues at coordinate 135,719,000 of NC_042494.1, forward strand.
CAGTCCGCAATCGATGTGAAACGATACGAAACCCAATAATGAAAAGGGTTTACGGCGGCAACGAGAGAGTAGTATAATCCGTAGATCGGTTTTGCGTGCACGAGGCCTTCATAATGTTGTTATTATTATAGCTCATCACTATGGTTATTGTACCGTTAACAACGTTTTGACGCTCAGATAGGCGGCGTCATCGGCGGATTCCTGTCATCTATCGTTTTGTGTCCAAGTGATTATTAATCGACGAAAATTGTGTTTATAGTAATACCAAACTGCCCTCTGCGTGGTCGCTACCAACGCAGAATTAATACTTTATAGCCTTTGTCACAGTGCCGACGTCCCCACGACGCGCCTTTCTGCTGAGGCGGCGGCATCTGGAAATCCGTTGACATAAAGACAATAATTATTGTAAAAGGTTAAGTTAGGTTAGGACACGAATCCATTTTAAATCGCACGTCCTATTCAATCATAACCAATTGATTGGTATGTTTATATTATCTTGGGTAGTTATAGGTATATAAACAATATTTATGTGATTTAAAATCGAACAAACATTTAAAAAGTCACCAGGCGCGTGATCATAAAATAGTTCATAAAAATATAACGATATTGGATGATATTTTAATACATTTTTCTTCATGGTTTATTAAAATGGCTACAGTATAATAATTATTATAAACATGTTTTTTAGTTATTTTTACATTTGTTTTATAACTCATTTTGTTGAACCAAAGCCATATTATTATTAACAATAAAGTTAAGTACCTACTTAATTACTTAATTAATTTACAATTAAGTACCTACTATAAACAATATTCCAAAAAAAGGTTTACATCCATATTCATTGGTTATAACCTTATAAGAAACAAACAGTAAATCCTTAAAAAAAATATCCTTTATATTTGTTTAAACGAACAAATTCCCACATGAAACAAATAATTAATAATCATAACCATATTATCTATATTGTTGTAATATTCATTGAATTTAAAAATGTTGGACTCGTTTCGAGTTTTTAAATCTGATTCGAGAATATAAAACATGCAACGGAATCAACTACCATAATGAATTTGGTCAATTATCCTCATACTATTAGAGATTTACCAACGTTTTGAAAATTTTAGAAATGCAAAGAATTACGAACATAACGAGAATCTGCGAATGACTGTGATTGACCTCAATTGATGGCTCAACAAATTACGAACAAAAAATTTTCAATAGGTACCTCCTACTAACTAGACGAGTACGTCATAAAAAGAGGGGAAGATTTTTTCATAAAACAAATTTATTATATCTTCTTTTTTTGTTAAAAGTTATATTATATCAGATCAGTGGTCAAGTTTAAAAAGTTATTATTTTAAATTATTAAACCAGTTATATTCGTACATGCTAACAAATGTGACTAAGTTGTAAAGCTCATGTAATTAAAAGTAATATAAAGTCAATAGTTTCATCATTAAAATGAGTTCATTGCAGTCAAAAAACAATGGCTACCAATACATAAAATTTAAATAAGATGTCATGTAAATACAATTTTGTAATACATGTCTATTGCACAACCTAAATATTTTGTTCTTCGGTAGCATTTAGTATACATTTAAAATTGTTAAATTTTAATATATTTTATAGATTTAATAGGTAAGCACCAGTTTTTATAGATTATTCAAAGTTTATTATGCTAAGTATGAAGTGAACGAATTTATTTTATCGCTATAAATACTGTACTGTTTTAAACACTGCGTCAATATGAATTATTAGTAGCTTATGTCCAAACAATAAAATATATTGGACGGTAAAAGATATGTTTTTATTTCTACATTTAGAATACATTTTCTTTTGACGTATTCTTTAATTAACAATAATAACTATGATGTAGTGTACCGCTGTGTAATACTGATATTCCTTATAATAATATTTTATTTTTAAGTTGATTTATTGCTATTTTTTAGTTTTAAATTTCTTCCTGTATACTATTAAAGTTAAAGTATTTTTTTATCTTTTAACATTTAAACAAATTCTATTTTACATGATGTCATATAAATCTTGATTAATAATTTTGTCTATATTAAAAACGTGTTACTCTAAAAATTAGTCTCGTGCTGTAAAAGTTATGTTCATTTTGAAACTTATTTAACATTTACATAGAAAAAATATAAATACTTATTTGAGTGAGTTATATTTCCTTTAAGTTGTTATGTATACTATTAGAATTTATAACACAATAGCTGGTGTACCTACCACAAAAAATGTATTATAAAAGCTTTAAGTTATTAAGGCATTTTCGTATGGATAAATAGAGTAGGTTACTTACTTGAAACTAAAACGTTTCCAAACTTATAATATAATATTTTTACCTACCGCATGAACTAGATGGAACGACTGATGAAAAAATTGAATTGGTTTTCGACCATCGAAATATTTTAGCAATCGAGTCTATCGAAACGATCGCGTTTTATATGATGCAAAAAAACATATTATAATCGATCATCGAGTGATAGGGAACAAACATCGGTAAAATATGACAACCATATTATAACATCACACCGAATTACGAAATCCCCCGTGCCGCTTAACGAATGTTGACCATTCATTTTTCGATTATCTTTTAGGCAGTCTATTCTCGCCTGCTGCCTTTCCCGGACCGTTTTCAATCGTATTAAATAACGAGCTCAGTTTTCCGATAGGTATACCCGATAATACCTCTGCGCCCGCTCCCCTCATTGTCTCTCCCCCCTTCCAATCTTCCTCTGCTTATATTGGATTAAGACCATTTCATTGTCGCACATACGCCCCGTCGATTTTTGTAACGACAAAGATAAGGAAAAAAACGTATTAATTTCGCAGACGTGAAAAATAAGAGAGTATGAAATGGTAAATTGAAGGCGGTCCAAGAAATGGAAAAGTAAATAAAACGACTGCATTAGTAACCTCTAGACCATTTCGCGCTAGCTATTTACAACCTGATAATAAAAAGTGATAACGAAGGTTTCCACTACAATGGTATTCCAGCAAACTAGTGAAATCAAAGTGTATGACCTGCGACTAGCAGCTGGCCGGTTACTGCGTTTCTGGGTATTTTCGATTTTCCGAGATCAACTAAACGTTCGAGAAACCTACAAGTTCGATTATTAACGCCGTTATTTATTATTTTAGATTCCAAAAGAAAGCACACATAACATAGTTTTAAATGTATGAGTTATTAATCGTTGTTAAAAGAAAAATAAAAGATCAAGACACTCATTGGTTTGCACAACGAATTCGTGTGTTTGAAATCGTACAGTAAATAATTGAGACAACGGGTCTTAAAAAAAAAACTGTTTAAACTCATTATGGTTTAAAACCAGAAAATTTCTGACAGAGTCACTTCCAATGCCGTACATTAGGTAATGAAACACACTTCACTAACTATGTACCTACTTGGAAAAAACCATTGTCATTCTTAATAGTCGTTAGTTTATATAAGTATATACTTACAACTATAATGATAGTTAACGTGTGATAGTCGTCTGTGTCGTACAACTCGCCCAATATAAAATATATCAGTAGGGTGATAAGATATTTAAAAAAAAAAAAAAGTACAAAGCCCATAGATTTTACAATATAACATATTATATAGATATAAAATACAATAAAAATTAAACTACCTTTATTCATTTTGAAACATATAACTGACATAGCATATCATAAATTTGTAATCTTAGTATTAATTAATTAAAAAAATTATCTATTTTTTATTTGGCTTAAATCGTGTGACTTTAATAACATAACAATTTTGAGATCTATGCATTTCTTTAAGTATATTTGATCTGTTTTCAACTTATTAAACACTTCATAACACATTTCGTCGTTAAAAAAAAATTCAAAAACTTAAGTATTTTTGATATATTATCACATTTTAACACATTTTTATTTGCCACAATAAGTAAATTATCCGAAGAATAAGTATTATCTTTAAAGTAGTTAATTACCTTTCCACTCGATGAAGCAGCCTTTAGAGCCAATTTATGTTTTTTTTGGTTAAATGTGTACCTATTAATATTACTGCGACTGCTATTCGAATTATTGACTTCATATTTACATATTTAACAATAAACAATGTTAGTTGACTTCATAAACGGAAATTCTTTTTGTAGGTCACTATTAAAGTGTAATCACTTCCTACGAGGCAGAGCCATTTCAGAAAAATAATTTTACTGTATTATAATATTTTATTTGATTAATTGTAATCATTAAAAGCTGTTAACTATGCCGTAAAAGGACAACAAGGAGGCCTTGCAGCCATAGATAATAAATAATATCATGATGCAGCGTTGTTATAACAGTGCCTCCATTCTGGAGATCACGAATTTTTGTAAAACATTGACAAGGATGCATTTTATTTTTTTTATACAAATTAAAGATGTCAAAAATGTTATGAATTTTCCATTTGGAATTTTTACATCCTTTAAAATAATTACTTTTTGGTCTGCTTCAGTAATTTATTTAGGACAATAGAACATTGGACATTTCTTCAAAAAGAAGTACTGTCCTTATTAAACAAGTACGTCTGGTCACCATACCTATAGAGTAGTCACATGAAATATATAAACTATCCAAAATAAATCCATACTTAGTAATAATAATAATAATAATAAACATCGTGTTTAAGAATTATAATTATAATACTCAGTCAATTCAAAACATACGTATTTTAATGTAGGTCCAAATTTTCGTAAGACCAGTTAAGTTTTAGATAAAAAATAAAAATAAATTTATTTGAGGATTAGGTATGAGAGTATGGAATTTTAGACGGACATTAATTTTGTCATAGTTGGAAACCGTCAAACAAAATAAAATTAAGAGAAGATTGATTACGTCGTATCTAGAAAAATGAATTACTATCAAATAAATATATATTTTTCAAAACCGCGAAATGTACAAGCAAATATTAAGATGATTAAACACATTCCCGACACATTAACCCAAAATAAATTATAATATAATAGTAATAATAGTACTTACCTAATGTAGGTGTGTACTCTAATGTATAGTGAAAACAGCATTACCTACCTATAAGAAAATTTGAATAATATTTATATTTTTAAATGAGTTCAGATTTAGATTTGATATTATTATATTACCTACCTATATGTATTATTATTATTTACATTTTCGTCATAACTTTCATATATAGGTAAGTTTAAAAATTGACTTAATTTGCATAACCAACTATTAAAAATAAGACAATTTAATTTGGCAAATAGTGAATTTTCACTGGATTGATATTTCTGAAGATTTTTATATAAACTGCGATACTATAGTTTTACGCATCCCAGGAGTCTTGTCCTTATCGTTATAAACTGTGTCTTTATTTTTCTGAATGTTTTTTTTTGTTTTATTCTTCTATTCGCCTATCTACCTATATGGATTTATTTTTATTGCGGCCTTGTTAAGGGTTCGATCCACTAGCAATCTTGTTCGGTCTAAAAGTCACAAGTAATGTATAGTTTTCGTTTCGTTATCTATGTAGGAATAGAACTTATCTGGACGAATAACAATACACACGAATGAATAAAATGTAAAAATTTAGTGTTTTTTTTTTTCCGAGACCTATATAATATACGAGTTACCTATATATATATATGGTGTGACAAAAACTTTGACTATCTGGTGATTTTATCTATTTATAATTTGTGTTATTTATGTTTATTATTTTATAGATTGACCAATTAAATGTTCAAATTTGTGTATTTTGACATAGTAATATGTCGAAATGATTTAAAACCAAAATAATACATAAAAACACTCTGGATAGTATCACTGGATAACCTCCATCCTAATATTATTCGTTAGTATTGTTTTACATATTAGATAGATATCATATTTGATTTTGGGGTAATCTAGCGCAGTTAATACAGTCAATAATATTTAAAAATAAAAAAAAATGGTACCATCCATGATTGTAATAAATCATCCTTATAAAATAAAATGTAAACGTTTTACTAAAACATTGTTAATATTAGTCAGGTACACCTAACCTATTACGTTATTTTCACTTTGGAAGTTTTTTCTGGTCTAGTTTGAGCTTTGAGAGATTAAAAGTGAAAAAAAATTCTATTGCTTTTTAAAATAGTTGGTAATTATAATTTGTTTAAATTTTAATAATATTTTTAATATAAACGTTTCATAACCATAGTTACCAATAAATTATTATTATTATTATTATCGGCTGCACTTAGAATCGTTTTTCATCGTAGACAATGATCTATCATTGAATTACAAATCCATTGCAGTGACCTATATTCTACAACTGTACAGCAGATCGGTTTCCTACTTGACGGCTTTTAATCAATGTACCTACTTACCTAATAAAAATGTTTTGATTATTTTCTTTCTTTAAATAACAAATTTAATTAAATCGTGTACAAGAAATAACAATTTGACAAAATCTATCTAAAGTAACTGGAATCGCATAATATGATTTGACTTACGGTGTATGTTTTACTCATTAGACTTTTCCATGGTTTCTCTTGTATAGCTAAATTAAAAATCAGTAAACTGTTTGTAACACCAACGCGTCGCTGCTTATTTAGAATATTCATCGATTATCTTTTTAAAAACACTAAAAATACAGTTTGATATGTATAACCAATAAAATGGTTTTAAACTGAAATCGATAAAATGCATATTATCTAGTTGTATAAGAATTATCAGAATATCAAACATAGTTGAGATTTCTAAGTAAACTGTGTATTTTGCATAAAAAAACTTCACAAAAACAATATGCAAATAATGTCTTAAAATATAAATTTGCCAGTTTAATATTTTATTTTAAAACTAAAAAACTCGTGGGTGTTTAGTTATTCAATGCTAGTAGTTAAAGAATTAAATATAATTTGACAGAAACAGATTAATCAAATAATTATATTAAGAAGAATATTTTAAACCATGTTTTATTTTGTTAAAAGCATTGTTATAGTTTATAAGAAAATAGTTACTATAATATACAACTGAATTAGGTACCTACCTGACTACCTACGTTAACCATTCAATTGGTTAGAAGCTAGTAAAAATATGTTAATAAATAATTCAGTTACATAATTAAATAGGTATCAACACTATCAACTATATTTTACTCTATTACAATTTTTTTTTTTTAAATTCAATTTTTGGAATTCTTATTAGCTTTTTAATAAGAAAAATAATATTATGAAATATTTATTATGTATGCACTATGCATATTATAATAAATTAAAACAAATTTAAAAATAATTGTTCTTTTTTAATTTGACACCGGTTTTATGTCGACGGGTTTTAATTAGGCGTTTAATTTTCAGCAAAAGTAATTAAGTACTAACCTATATTGATGAAGAAACTATCTTTTACAAATTGTTCCGTTTATAAAAATTTGAAAGACTCCTTTATTATATCGATGATTAATATTGACCCGTGTAAAAAAATATAGTATTTATCCTTTGAAGTTTTATAAGTATTTTTAAAAACTTTTTTTTGTCCTAGAAACTGGCTTTTTTTCAGTATTTCTCGTATTTTTATTCATTTGGAAGTTATGAAAATTATAGCCATATTCATCAAAGGATCTTAAAAATTAATTTAGTCATCTTAACTCAATTACTCATCCAGCTTTCTTCGAATCACCTTAATTAAAACTACATTTTTAATTAAAAATCTGAACTTATAATATATTAGTAGGTAACGTATCATATTATATTTATTTTTATTAACATTTAAATAAAATTGAATGTTATATTGTTTTTTAAATTGATTTATTTACAAACCATTTTATGACACCCATTTACATAATATATTATTGAATAGACGATCTATATTCTTAAATGATAACACTTTTTTTAATTAGATGTGTTGTTTCCTTATTAATTGAAGCAAATCGTCCAAAGTTAGAATTTAAGATATTCCTTTTTTAAAAACTAAATTTAATAAAATATTTGTAGGATAGCTTTGTCTTTTAACTAAAATCCAAATCCTTACTTTGAAATAATACAAAAAATTAAGATCAAGCATCTCGTAAAAGCACTTTTATTCCTAAAACCATTAACATAATTAAAAATAGAAATAAAAAATAGGTGTCCAAAATTGTATGTCATAAGTGCACCAGACGATAGTTGTTGTATGAATATTAAAACATTTTTTCATACTATTGTAGAATTATGTTAGTAAGAATAAACTAACAAAGAATTGTTCTACTCTGAAAAAGGTACGTAATGTGCATACGCTTTTTACTACATTTTAATTGACGGGTAGGTTATAATATAATATATAAAATCACAACTATCATAATTACTATTATAGTTACTTTTATTATTATCATTAAATGATAAATTTTATCATAATTACCTAAGTTGATAATTCAAAAATATTGTAAATAATTATTGTAATATAAATAGTATAATAACATGAAAATCACTTTGATTAATTATTACAATGTCTGATATTCGATATTTACCACCTACGTTAAAGCCAATTTAAAAATATATTTGTAAAATATTGTTAAAATAGTTGAATGCGTTTTATAAATAGCGTAATCAAGGCTTTAGATGTCCGACGATGTAATTGTACATTCAAATGGTAGTGTAAAAGGTAAATATAAATGACCGCCCTTTTAACCCTCTTGACAAAAGTTTCAAGATGTTTGTCAACATACCAGCCGTGCTGGCAGCACGTAATAGTACACGGTTAGAATGTTTTACTTAACAGCCATTCCAACCGAGCAGTAGTAGAATTACGAGTATTTGAAACACGGTTACTCCATAATACTTATTTACTAAATACCCGGAATTAAAATATTTAAAAGCTGTCTAAGTCTTATATACTATACAAAAAAAAAAAAATGTTTAAGTAAAACGTATATTCTTTTATGAAAACTAACTTCTTGAGCTAATATCAAAAAAGCTTTTATTTTAACCCATATACCTATAAGTGTTAAATCCCATACCTACACATAAGTGATAAATCCTGAATAAAAAAAAATACAAAAAATAATGTTATTTTTATGTCATCCTCCTCCACACGTACATAACTCTATTTTAATTGTAGTCTGTCATAATATATTATGATCCAACAAAGTGAATAAATATTTATATTATTGAAATATTTCGCAGATTTGCAAAAAACCATATACCGTATAACCGTAAGTAGGAACTGTACATAATGTATATTTCATATACAACTTTCAATATTATTATTATTTTAACAAAAATCAAATTAAATGTATTTTAATCCTATTTGTTTGTAAATCGGATAACTAAATACAAGTTTAGATACCTACATTAAGAACGGTTAGTGTTATACTGATATTATTATAACACCTGTGTAATTTTATTTTTATATTATAATAATATATAGGTAACTGAAAAGTGAAAAATAAACTAATTATAGGGGATAAAAACGTATACACCAATAGAGGTTGATAATAATAATTACAGCCAACTGCCAACATTATAGATACATAACATTATTGTGAATATTTTTTTAATGTTCAAAATATTGTAACTTGTAATATTATATAAATTACGATGGTATTCTTAATTTAAATCTACTGCTCCACATGAAAATAAAAATTGAACTGCCGAAGTAAAAACGCTTTGCTCCAAAGTGCATTGATTGCCAGTCTTACTATCTCACCAAGAATTACTGTCGCCGTTCTCCGCGTCGGGTTAAATGCGGGGAGGGTCATTTCTCAAGCGATTGCACGAAACAGCCATCAAATCCCGCCAAGTGCGTCTCTTCGCGGGGCCGTATGCAGCCTCGTGTAATGGATGCCTTTTATTTTTACAAAAACCTCATCTCAACTCACATAAGACGTGAAGCGATCAAATACAAAATTCGTTTCACCCGTACGTTTGCAGTAATGCCACAAAATTACTCCGCTCCGAGCACTAATCAAAAATATAAACAATCATACGCCGATATCACAGCATTACAATGCATTTTAACCTGAAAATACAATCTCTGAAGTTCTCGAAAAACTAGGTTAGGTGAAGTCGTTAAGTCCATCATTAGTCTACTCTTAGTATAAGATTGTAGAGATGAAGAGGACGCACCACATCCGCGTGTGTTGTCTCTTAAAAGTGCGTAACATAGAAAATTTACAGCTGATCACGTTTAGCTCTGTTAGTTTAAAAATTAGATCTATTATATGAAACTTGTGGTTTAACACTATCGGTGTTCGTATGTTAGTTTTTTACGATTATTCAGTTTTTAAGTGAGTTATGAGCATTTTTAATTTACGCTATATTATAAACGCATAACTTGGTAAAAAATTTAACTATGGTAAAAACAACATACTTACACAGATAATAATGTTCTTACCACCAAGTTTCATGATAGGAAGAATCACTCAAATTAACGGAGCCAAATTGATCTGCTGAGCGTAAATTTGCTGTTACCCACTTGTAAGACGGGGACAACACATGCGGGTGTGATGTCTTCTTAACTACGTTATTAAATAACCTTCCACTGTCTACTGTTTCCATCTCATAATAATAACACCTTTTATCATTTTATTATCTTGTCATCATTATTAGGAATTTACAACTTTTCGTGTATTAAAATGTACTAAAATAATATTTCTTGTACACTTACTATAACCTCGTGTATTATTTTCAATTCGTATAGATAATTGTCGAATATACATAAAATCTACAAGCCGGTTTCTCGATAAATTGAAAAAAAAAATAATATTTTAACTGTGAGACATAATAATTTAACAATTTCATAATAAAAAACAATAATCTTGTATGGCCAGTAAATCACATAGCCAAAATATCAAAATTGAAAACCTCTCATAGTCTCATTATAGTCGTATCAGTTTTTATATTATTTTTTCTAGTCAATGCTTGTCAGTTCGATCGAGCTCGCCTGGTTACAAAATGGCCCATATAATACCGCTGCAGTAAGTGTCGACCGTTAAAGTGAACTTTTAATGTTTTTTCATTGGCGTTCGGTTTTTTTTTTTACGGGTTGGTTCTTTTTCGATCGTAACCCCGCCATCGCATCATCGGCGCATAGGCGTGAGGGGCGACGTGAAGAGACACGTTGAAAATGGTTTTGTTTTTTACCAATTGTTACAGTCGTAGGTCAAAAACAATTATGCGTGTGCGGAAGATAAAATGCTAATATTTTAACGACTTGAGCTACACTACCTATAATAGGCCGGTTATTGCCTGCGTCTACGACCGCACTCTGAAATTGCCATTTTTATGCGCTTCTGTCACCATATATTAACCTATACGTGCATGAGATACTTAATGCATACGCCATACATACACACTGACACACCGCCAACATGCGTATAATACACACACAAACATTTGTATCGAGAATTTAATAAAAATAAAAAAAATAACACTTTTTTCATGTTTTAATCTCGTCGTTGAGAGCTTGATTGGTACAATTCATCTGGTATCCAAATAGTGCAGAATAAAAAAAAATACATAATTTGCTTGCTTAAATTATACAATATATACTGTAATGAACGTTTTACTTCTTTGAATTATTATTATTATTATTATTATTATTATTATTATTATTATTATTATTATTATTATTATTATGATTATGTAAATCAAATATAACAAAAACCCAGACAATTGGTTTTTGAATGGTAACTCAATAAATATTTTTGGATTAATTAAATTATATATACTTGGTACTTACTCACAGAAAAAACTCTAATACTGATTGGATTTTATTCATAATATGAATAACTGAATTCATATTTATTTTTTAGCTAAAAAACGTACCTGTATACAATTTAGTACACTTCATTCCTAATATAACGATAACAATAATAATATATTATAATGGCAATTTAAGATGAAATAAAACGAACTTTTGTGACTTGGTGTAGCGTGGCGGTTGTATTCAGTCACGAAACGTGTTCTGAATGCAAGCACCGGCTGGTGCCATTAGTTCCAGGATGGGTGACCACCGGATTTTTTTTTTTTTTTTTTTTTTAGTGACAAATCCTTGCCACACATGCACACACGAGTTCCAATCCAACAATACCCCCCTTCCCTACAAACTATGGCCATAGTTGTCAGCCTTAAGATCGGAAGACCGGGCTTAAAAACGAAATTTCTAACTTTTCATTCTTTTTAGCTTACTTTTAGGTGCCTATAATATTGGTTAATACAAAAAACATATGGTACCACACTACATCCCATACATTTTAAATAAATAGTAAAATTTAAATTGAACATTTATTTTGAATAGTTAACTTTTTTTCTACAAAAACCTTTAAGCTAATATTGTTTACAATTTAATTATAGAACAATCAAAAATGAATATTTATCTAATCTATATTTACTCAAACTAAATTTAATTTAAAATGTTCAAATTTATCTCCAAATACAATACTACACTGCAAAGGCTATTTTGGTCAGCTGAAGGAAAAAAGTTGTATTCAAATATGTGTCGGTACTTAACTTAAGTTATCCTCAAGCGTTAATAATATGTTTAAATATCTAATTAATTCTACACTAGGAATTCTGTGTATGGTAGAGTAATGTAATTGTGTTATTATTTTTATGTGTAAAAACTGAATAATTTATTACATTTAATTTTTATATTCACTCAGATTTTAATCGTACACATTTATAATAATGAAATTATGCACATTTAAATATACGCATTTTTTTCAGCCAACATATAATGGTGACCGTTATACACAAATACACAATACCTACTCTTAACATCAATCGCATAAAACTGATTTATGTCAATAAATAAGTAATTAATATAATGTACATTTACGAAGTTTTATGAAATTTTTAGTTAAAAAAAACTAAAAAGCTACCATCTACTTATAGTACAGTTATATAATATAATATATTAAGGTACCTATAATATAGTATATATTCGAGTGAATCCTATTTCAGCATATTTTTAAATAACTAACAGAAACTTTTTAAATAACATTTTAAAAAATGATCTAAATCTAAAACGATTTAATGAATTTTTATAAAATAATAATTAATTATAAAGCTATATATATGAGAAAAATATAATGTGTCGCCTACCATAAATGTACAAAGTATTTTCTACAGGTACATATTTTATTTTGTTTAATTAATAAAAAAATACGATATTCATTTTTAACTGGTACCTATGTACTTTTTTTTAGTAAATTAAAAGAATTTTAGAATTTTTTTCAAGAAATCCCATTTAAAATTAATTAATTTTACGAAACATGGATTTACATAAAACTGTTTCATTTTCAAATAGGTAATATTATTTTGTAAATTTTAATTTAATAGATCTATATTATAGACTTAAAATACAGTTATATTTGAGTCTGTAGTACATACATTTAAATAAGCGCAAACAATTTCATACTCGTAAAATATTGTGTTTAAAAAATAAAAGTCATTTAAAAAAGATTTATATGAACTAAATACCTATATTTTTACTTATATTTATATATTACTTAAGTTACAATATCATGTGACTAATCTTACAATATCTAATAGTCGAATGATTAGTTAATGGTTTTAAATCATAAAAAAAAATTGAAGAATAAATCTTGGAATATGGCTTAAATTTAAAAAAAAAACAAACATTGTTTGGTTTTAACTATGAATCAACTGTACGCATTTTAAGCAAGTACTGAAGTACCTATAAGGAAAGCAACTATTATTATCCTTGAGATGAAATTTGTTTTAACTTATTGTGATATTCAACTTAAAGAAGAGTTTTATTTAAAAATTATATTACCATGACAAAATAAAAGCCTTCCAAAATATATTGTAGACAAATATGCTTAATAATGTAGATTATATACCTAGGTAATTACTTAATTAATTTTTAAATGTATAATCTCATATATTATTCTTATATAGCTAAATTTATTTAATGTTTTAGTCTTAAAAGTATAACGGTCATACAGTTAAATACTAGGTATTATACTATTATAATAATTAGATGAATGATTATATTTAATTCTAAATTGTATATCATATTGTTTGTGTGGATGCTTCCAAAGATTTTAAAATGATAGTGATTACGCCTTACTTTAATAATATAATATATTCTAAGATTGTCCAACTTTTAAAATAAGATTTATGAAACTAACGTTAATTATTATGGCAAAACATAATAACTAAAATTTATGTACTTTAATAAGTCACTTGTCGGTTTACTTTCTTGTCACTGAACCGTTTTCTCTGAACAATGAAAAATGTTAGTTCTCCGAAACAGAGTAATAGTTTGGGGAGGAGAAGTTTAAACATATATCGCTGTATATACTATTTTCTATGTAAGAACTTTTCTACCGGCAAAGACATTTTTAATTAAATACATAAATACACTTATTTAATTTTTTTAAATTTTTTGTTTTGTTTTTTGAGAAAAATTCGCTATAGTTTTCGACCGAATATACGATGTAATTTACTGAAAAAACAAAATGCAGCTGACGGGTTCAGTTTTTTTTATTTACATAATAATATACAATTACGCGAGTATATTATAGTAGTATTTTAGTGGTATATTTATTATAAAACGTTTGCCAGGTTCGTTTATATTACATGCAGACCACACATTACTATTATATAGGTAAGTTGGTATAAGTATAATAATATAAGTATAGGACATAGGTATACGACAACCGAAACTTACAAAACGAGTAACGACGCATACAACGCGATGACGACATTGTCGTGAGCATATGTAATAATAATTAATAATATCATATTGTATTTGTTTATTATTGTTATTATTTTTTACTTCTCAAATGGTTCGTTTTCACTAACGTGTTTTTCCCATAATATTACACTACCTATCATAAATTTAAATTTACTCCAGTTGTATTCATCATCATATTACAGTGAGACCGCTTAATGTGATCACATTGGTTCAGGCCATTTTGGTTCTATTATCCAGTTGATTCCATAAAGCATATTTTCTTCAATATAATATTTGGTTTGGGATTCTCATTTTTGATTCCAATAAAAGGTTGATTCTATAAAGCAGTGATCACATTAAGCGGAACTCACTGTATTATAATATTATATACCCGATGAAAAAATAATAATTGGTGGCTCAGTGCTCGACGAGTACCTGTAATACGTAATAATAATGTACACAGAACTATAATAATAGGTACGCGTCCAACGGAAACCCAAAGGAAAAATTCGAAAAATTCCCACACCGGCCGCCGATACACGCATACCTATGTAATAGCTTTAAAAAAATGTTCCATCTACAAAGTGGGGGGGAGGTGCCCAACGACTTTGGTGCAGCGGACGTACCTGATGACATTTGCGAGACGATCGCGACGGTGGCGGCTACGAACGCGATGCACGCGATTCGGTGGTACGGCATGGTCGGCGCGCGCGACACTGTCGTCAACCGCGTGCTGACACCGGCGGCGGCGGCAGCGGCCGTGGCGTTTACAGGTAAGACAGACGGTGGCTGTGCGCACGCGCACGGGCACGGGTTTCGGCCGGCGCGCCGCAGTCGAACGTCTGCGGACCGAAAACGTGTCGGGACACGCCCACCGCGGTCCGCGTGCGAGAGACGTCCGTCCGTCCGTCCGTCTCGTTCGGCGTATAGGTAGGCAATATTTATACGAGCGAGACGCCGCGTGCAAATTCCCAAGTCGACATTTCTTAATTTGTATTATTATAGTTATATCGACGACGACGACGAAGAAGAAGAAGTATATTATGTCATATACTATGCAATTCATCGGTTTAATTTATGGGGTACTAGGGGAGAAGGGGAGACGGAGTATCCCTTATTTAAAAAAAAATATCTATGAGTGCCCCTCCAAATTACTACAATGTTGTGATAATCATAAAGACTTTTAAATATTTGGGTATACGCACATTTCTTTTTTACACTTTTGCATCCCCCTTTTCAAATTACGACCTTCATAAATAACTTTCCACATTTAAATAAAATTTGTTTTTATCAATAAGTTGTATATAATAATGGTTTACCATGCATGGTGATTAGTGATTACCCCTCTCATTTCCTTCAATTAATTATGGATTCCTTCAAAATCTGATTTTATAAATTTTTAATTATAGGTTGGTAGATAGGTACCTACTGATAATACCATATTCTCAATTTGGTACTTATATTTTTAGATTCTGAGCGGAGCGAGCAAGCTATTGTTTTTACAATGGTGTTTATTTTATTTTTTTTTTATTTTTTATTTTTATATCCTATATAGAAAATTTCTTCCAGAAGGAGTGTTTTGATTTCAACATATAGTACATTATCTTTTAGAAAATTGGATCAAGATAGTACTTTAGAGAGGTCATTTTTCGATTTTCTCAATAGCTATTTAATGCCACGGGAAAAACCACGGGAAAATTACGAAAAACGCTAAAAATGGTATTTTAATTTCTAACGCTTTGTTTATCACCATAGAAACGATTAAAAAATTATAATATTTTAATATTAATTCAACTTACATGAAAAATTAAATAATAACAAAATATAAAATATCCAGACTGACAAACCGTCTCCGCTCAGAATCGTTTTTCTTATACAATGATAATATTATATCATTGAATTCAAATCTAATACAACCATTATACAATGACCTACTTGTAATCTACTGTAGGTACAGCAGAGCGACATCCACTTACCTGATTTTTTTATATTATTTAAGTAGTGTCCTGTGACTATATAAACTTCTGTTTTTCAGATGAGAATATTTCTTTTTCAGTAAATTGTTAAGCATATAATTTTTTTGAAAATGTTAATAAACCAGAGTCAAAATGTTAACGATTAATTTCTGTGTTATTAAAATGACTATACTAATAAGTAAAAAGGTGCCTAAAAATGGCTTTAAAAAAGTATAGTATTTGTACTAACTACACTCAGACAATTTAAAAAAATTATAAAATGTTAGTAATTAGTATTAATTGTAATTGAAGATAGTAATCTTCATATAATTGAATCTTCTACATTAAAAAAAATAGTCAAAAATGTATTAAATACATCGAATTTATCGACTGATATTACTATTATTTTACTAGAGTGAATCCCTCAATAATTATCGAGCTCATTCGATTATTCCCACCTATCAAGAGTCTTAGACGTATCTGTGTTGATGTCGTGATTAGTTGAAAGGACACGGATGAGCTAGTTCTCTTGTACGGAATAATATTTGTGTAAAATTATAGTTTCAGAACATAAATGTAATATTATTAAAAGTAAGATATAAAAATATTAGGTATTCATTATTAATTGTATTTGATATAATATATTTTTTTTTTCAGGAATTTGATAGGAAAAATTCTATGACTACTTTAGTAATCTTCAAACTTGACGTATAAAACCTAACCATCTACGCGACTTGTGATTTTCATTTTTTGGATCATATAATTTACTCAAACATGTATGGTTGCGTAAATAAATATATAAAGGTACAAAGGAAAAAAAAATTAATATTTCATTAGATGCGTTTTCTTTAGGCCCGTCCCCGAAATTATACTGACAGTATTTTAGATATTAATTTTTAAATATTTCTTCAAAAGTATTCATTCTGGTTATCCCATCCAAGTTAAATAAAGTCTGGTATTGCCTGTAGTTATTACTTATTATATGTGAATGACACGACGAATGCAATCGCTCTTTATCCTACTAAGATGAATTATTGGAATCACCGGAATTCGCAATCGATCTGTATAAAATGACACCGACGCCGACTATAAAGTATTTAACGAGCGCAATGTGTTAACAAGTTCTCGTTTTATATCCTCCTTCAAATCATTTTATAAATGTATTTATATTATGTTAATATTTGAACCAATTTTTAAATTGATACTTTTTTTATGACGTTATGTACTAGGTATTTTAAGTGTATATACGATGTAATATTATAACGTATTAAATAAGTACTTATATATTTACATTATACGGTATGTTGCAGAAAGATACACTATCTAGGCTAACATCAATAATTTGACTTGATTTTTTTTTGTGATGACCAAAGTTGGTCTTGTTTTTACAGGTTTAACTTGATATCACAGTAAGATCAAAACCCAGACAGTACTCTCATCAGAAATAAAAAAACAAAACCAGCAGTCTTCCCATTTTTTTCTAGAAAAACACATTTAGATGTAAATATTAAATGTATGTATATTTAACGAATATATTAAGAAAGTATTACCTAACAAGTATTTCATTTGACCTGGTGTTCGAAAAATTACTAATTATTTAAATTAATTGATTTTAATAATTTAAAATATATTGAAAAACAAGATAAATATAATTATTTTATACTAAATAGACATAATTGGTCACTATACGAGTCAATAATTATTTTATTTTCGCAAAATCAATACAAATGTCGATGTCGTTAAATATTGGAAAATTTTACAAAGTATCAAACTTTATTATTCAACTTGATTAAATTTGAACAAAAACGAATAAGTAAAACCAATATGCTGGAAGATGGTTATCAGATATATCTCATATATTTTTTTCTAATATTTTACCTGCAGTAAAATTATACGCGAGAATATTTTATATAGTTCTAATACGATTTAAAAAATATTTAATCATTAATCATTTAAAAATACTAGTATTTAAGAATTGTATCCACCTACACAGGCATGTACCACTTTTTCCTATTCAAAACACCCAATCATGAACAATAATAATATTACTGGGGCCTGACGTGGTGGTTCGCCGCAGTTGCTAATTTATTGACAGCTCGTCACTTCCTCCAGGATGGGTGACCACCTGGGATTTTAAAGACGAATACTCACCCCAATTGCACATGTGTTGTTCAAAATCAACCGTACCCCTCCCCACAAAATCCTTAATCTTCTCACAAAATTTTAATGACCAGTTCCTGATGTTGTAGACTAATAAAAAAAAAAAAAACAATTTATATTATAATATACTTATTATTTTCTTTATTATATTATTTTTTTTTGCCTATGGTAAATTGAAAAAAATATTGATTTTTATACTAATTAATTATCATGTAATTAATAATTAATATTATAATATGTCCAGTAACCCAGTATTATAGTTGAGTATACTGTTTTTTTTACTGTGTACTTTGGAGTCTTAATATTATAATTATTATTTATAAATAAAAACTTTTTTATTGGGGCACTAATAAAATAAAATATTTAATAGGTCCATTAATATTTTAAGTGTATTAAGCAATTTGAATTTAGTAATCAAACAAGTTTGGTATAATTATTTATAATTAATTTAAGTGTATGTGTTTAACAAATTAAATTTTTATTAGATTAAAATTATAATTCTTCATTTCCTAAATTAGTCAGCATAATATTATAATTCAAAAACAATAAATATATTAATTGTATTAATAGGCAAGGGCGTCTGCAGGGGGTGGGGCAAGTAGTGGCAGTTGCCCCCTCCTTGGCTTTTTCTGGGTTGATTATCATATACCTATTGTTATTGATGATTTTAATGTTCTAAAAAAACATTAAAATGCCCTCACAATTCTAGATTAATTTTATTTTAAATATTAAAGATATATAAATTCTAATATACATTTTAAACTTTTAAATGATTATATAAAAGTTTTACAGATAGAACTTATCATTTGGACTACTTATTTAATCTGAAAAATTAACTATTTTTAATTCTATACCTATAGGTTTAGACTTGAAATCATATATTTATTATAAAAATCATGTAAAAACATGTGCAAATTTTAATTTAGAAAAACAATATCTTTATATTTATACCAATATTGGACTACGTTCAAATTTGCTCACGTGAATTATAATGTAACTGGTATGGATTTAAATGACTCTCCATTCAGCACCTTACATTTAACAGAAAGTCTTTGTGATATATTACACATTCTTTTCGAATGTCCTTCCTTGCACTTTAAACGCACCATTTTGCTCAACTCCCTAAATGCTCTTAATATCACCCCTAACCTTTTTTCTATTCTTAACTCTTATTCTGAAATAGCCATAATTCAAGTCATTGCATTTATTTTGGAGGCTGGCTTTAGTATCTAATTTTTATTCTCTTGTTTTTTATCCTTTCTTTGTAAACATTTTGTATTATGTAAATTGTATCGAACATGTTTATTATCTGTAATTGTATGTCTTTAATTGTATTTTTTTAATTGTTGAGCTATATTTGTACATATACAAGAAGCTAATAAAATAAAAAAAAAAAAAAGGTGGGTAAGTGGATGTCGCTCTGCTGTACAGTAGGTTACAAGTGGGTCACTGTATAATGAATAGTATAAAATTTGAATTCAATGATATAATATCACTGTATAAGAAAAACG
>NC_042494.1:135739424-135740578 GCF_005508785.2 Acyrthosiphon pisum
TAATATCACTGTATAAGAAAAACGATTCTGAGCGGAGACGGTTTGTCAGTCTAGGTATTTGACATACCTATTATAGGTATACTTATCTATAGTATTAAAAAAAAATTGACCTATAATAGGTATCAATAATAAATTCCAAATTAATCATATCACAATAACCATTAGGTAACGCGTTATACATCATCAACAAACCGTGGTACTATCATAGATGTATAATAGTATACTTTAGAAGTTTCAAGTACCCACAAGTAATATTATACAATCACAACAAAATAACTAAAATAGTTATTCCAAGTTTTTTAATATGTAATTTCGTACAAATTTGAACTTAAAATGACTATAAAAATAAACTGTGCTTATGTATTTCTTAGAATTTTCGGTAACAGAATTATATATTTATGTGAAATCTTGTTTTAAATTTTCAATCCTTAGATATAAAAGTTGAACATTTTATACATTTTTAACTACAAAATAATTATTAAATTTTGTCAAAATTTCAACTTCAAATGCTTAGAAAAAAAATGTGTGCCTATGTATTTTTAATATTTTACAATTGCTATTGTAACAATATATCAGGAGCCTTGCATTAAATTTTCACGCATTATTAAAAAACAAATAAAATTTTATTGATATTTATAGAAAAAAAAATTTAAAAAATTGAAAAATGACAATGTCCGTAAGCAGCTCAAAAAGAGTCAAGTTATTTTCAAATTTTTATCGTGTATAGACAATTCTAATATAAACATTCAGTGAAATTTTCAAGTATCTACAGTCATTTGTTTTTTAATTACAATAAAATAAGAAAATCGTTACGTAAGAAATTGAGTGAATCAAATGTTGTAAAAATATGAATTTCGAACGCTCATAAAAATTTAATTTGAATTTCTTATAGGCATTTTTTTTTTTGATAAAGGTAGATTAACCTATAAGGAATCTTGTATTACATTTTAAAATCTTAGTTCTAAAAAGAAAAATTTTTACGAATTATTAACTCAAAATAATTTGCAAATTTTCGTAATTTTTACATATTTTGTCAATTTTTGAACTTTAAATGCTAATAAAAAAAAACTGTGACTAAGGATTTTTAATATTTTTCAAATGTCATTGTAACAATATAGTAGGAGCCTTGTATTAAATTTTCAAGTATTTTTACT
>NC_042494.1:135740628-135749780 GCF_005508785.2 Acyrthosiphon pisum
TCTGCAGTTATTCGTTTTTGAATTACAACAAAATAAGGAAATCGCTACATGAGAAATCGAGTGAATATCCAATGTTGTAAAAATTTGAATTTCAAACGATCATAAAAATTTAATTTGACTTTCTTATAGATATTTTTTGTTTGATAAAGGTAGATAATCTTATAAGGAATCTTGTATTACATTTTAAAATCTTAGATTTAAAAAGAAAAATTTTTACGAATTCTTAACTCAAAATAATTTGCTAATTTTCTTGATTTTTCCATATTTTGTCAATTTTTGAACTTTAAATGCTTATAAAAAAAAACTGTGACTAAGGATTTTTAGTATTTTTCATATGCCTTTGAAACAATATACTTGGAGCCTTCTATTAAATTTTCAAGCTTTTTTGATAAACAAATAAAATTTTATTGATATTTTTAGAAAAAAAACTAAAAAAAAATGAAAACTGACAATGTTTAAAGCCTTGTATTAAATTTTCAAGTATTTTTACTCAACAAATAAAGTTTTATTGACATTCATAGAAAAAAAAACTAATTAAATTGGAAACTGAAATTGTCGTTAACAGCTCAAAACAAATCAAAATATTTTGAAAATTTTATCATGTATAGAAAATGGAAATATAAACAACCAGTGAAAATGTCATGTATCTACAGTCATCGTTTAAAGTACACCAAAAACCAAAATCAATTTCTCGAAAACAGATTTTGCGTAAAAATTCCCGTTTTTCGTTAATTTTTCTTTTGTTTTTCACGGCGCTTTTGAAAGCTATTGGAAAAATTTTACTTTTGTTTTGCATGACCATAGGTATTAAAATTCGGAGAAATCAGAATATTCGTCTGATTTTCGATCTATACATTTATATTAACGAATTTATAAAATAATTAACATTATAGAATTCGATCAAATATAATCATACGCCTATTTTGTTTATAATGAAAATGCAAAATGTGAACACTGTTTTTTTTTTTTTTTTTTTTTTTATCAAAGCGATGTATCGGTTTATTTGCTTATGATAATTAAAACCATGTACCTAAAGTCTTTGTAGTAGCTATGCAAATTAATCAGAAACCAAATGTCTGGGGGCCTTTTATCAAAGGATTTTCATTGTGAGAACTAATATTGTGCATGACAATGAAGAACGACATTTCAAGAGAAGTGCGTTTTAATACGCGTTTGATATTCCATAGATGATTTTATACAATATTAATATCACACACAATGTAAATTTTAAAATTTAAAGTTAGAAAATAATAATTTGAGTAGGTATATTAAAAATGGGGATCATAATATGTTTCATTGTTAACAAAACCTTTGTAGTTAATTTATTATTTTTAAAAGCAGTATCATAAGTGATTACAAAGTATAAAATGTTGAATTAAATTATTATGATTTATCGATTAAACAAACGTCAGATTAGACCTTTTAAATATCACATACAATTATAAACTTTTTATAATAGCTATCTATACCTTCATACATTCAATATTGAAAAAAATACAGTACAACCAAAAAGTTTTAATTTTTAAGTGTAAATAATAAATGTATTTCGTTGATAATAATGGGTTTCTATTAAATTACATAGACAGTTGTTGAAATATTATCGATTTATTCAGTAATCAAAATTATAGTTGAAAATGATTATACATTAAGGTATACGGTATACCTAACTAATAATAAGTTTTTATTTATGTTTTAATTTCCATATTATATCAATTATATGACATGCAAATTGTGTTATATACGTATTACAGATAAATAATAGGTAGAGTTATTCAATAGTTACATCGATCAAATTTATTTTTAAATTAAATACCAAAGTTTTACATATTATCTTAAAAAATAAAATAAAACCCAATACGATACGTACGTCGGCCTTAGACAGTTTTCACTATATATTAGGAAGTACTGATGTGACAGATTTAAAATTGAATCCGTTTGTTTGTATTTAAGTTTGTGTTTATTGAACAACTGTAACTTTAATTTTTAATTTTAAAATACATTCGAAAATGTATTTATTTATTGAGTTTTATATTGTTTAACGAATTTTAACACATTGCATATTAGCTTATAAAGAATTAATAAGTTAATATTTAGGTACACATTTTTTAGGATCATAATAGTACCTACCTATTTATTTGCTTGCTATTATGTATCGAATTCAGTTTATAACATTTTAAACTTAATATATTTAGCTTAAAATCAATTTAAATGTCAAATACAATTTTTAACTGACTTCCTTATAATAATTATTATATGCTCATGTTTTTGGGATCAATAAAAACAGAATACATATAAACAATTTATCTAAATAAAAAGATTTTAACTAATTTAACATACGTTTTTATTTCAATAATTTGTGCGATGATTTATCATTTATATCATGATTGCATCAAAGAAATACAAAAATAGTGAAATTGAGTTTTTACAAATGTCCGCAACTAGCCAAAATTTTTGAATAGTGAACCGGTCCAATGTGAATGAAAACTTGTCTGATATCATAGGACGTTGTGATAAAAAAAAACTTAAAATGTATGAGTTAATACATTCTGTAGCCAATTAAATATAATAAAATGAAAATGTATGATATACTGAAAAAAAGACAATATAGCCTTGTCTACCAACAGCTGTAAAGTTATAAGTAGCTTATAATAATTAATAATATAATAATATACCTACTGATTTCGTTCCTACTTATTAAACGTTCCACAATGGCATTGTAATGGTAATGTCCTGATTCCTGACCATAGAATCTGCGTTAAGAGTGTTAAGACTTATCGTCTTTTAATCATTTGATTTATTTCTTTTTTTCAAGTTAATGTCACTTTATATTTCCTCTACTAACGTTCTTCTTCACAGGTTTTTTTTCACCGTGATCACATTTACTTGTTGTATTTTTTTTTTTTATTTAATAATTTACATTAACTATTATTACAGCGCAACAATTACTACTTATTGTATTCATTACTACAGGTTGTAAATATATAAAAAAAAAATACAAGAAAATAATAATAATATAGGTAATACGAGATATATATCATAGATAAGTATGTCAGGTCATAGACATTTGACATAGATCATCAATAATAATATATTACGATATAGATAATACGCTTTTACAAATTCTTAGATATTCTAGCAATATTGACTGCATTCGCCTGATGATATCAGCTATCGTACTAATTTCACCGTGTTCGTCTGTATATTGCACAAAATTCACGCCCCACCTGAGCCATTGACAACGATATTATTCACATCGAATTGTTCAAATTAACATTGATACGAATTGCTATTTATTATTTGTTAAAAACGAATATTAAAAACAAAAAACCCTGTATGTTTCTAAACCATTACTGATCGTTCAATCATATTGTGATAGCTAGGTAATAATTTTGATACCATAAATTGCAGATAATAATATTGTGTTAACGAAATTCATTCAAATTCTTTGCTTAGATTTGAACAACATACGACAATTCAAATTATATATTACACGACATTATTATTATACAGAATATTTGGTGTCACGTCATTTTATCGTGGCTAAATGCATCGCGCGTCAATTCACCGTGGTCATTTTATCGCAACGTCAATTTATCGCGTTATAAATAAATCGCTCGACAATTTATCGTGTGTTATCGTTTTTATGATTTTTGAACTCTAATGATCTCTGCTAATGCTATCCACAGTCTTATGACAACTGTCAAATCGTCATTTTCCCCGTCATGTATTTATCGAGTACGCTAATTTATTATTATAATAAAATTATTCTATTATGACTTTTCAAATGCTAAAAACTGAGAAAGGGAAGGATATGCTTTGCTTCGATGGCCGCATTTTTTTAAAAGAAAAAGAAAATGACACGAAATCCATATGGAAATGTAATCAGTATTATAAAAATAAATGTCGCGGACGACTTCACCTAAGCGAAGGGAAAATATTAAAAAACACTGACCATAATCACGTTCCAAGTTCATCAGAAATTCAGGTAAAAAAAACACTTAATAAACTAAAAGATATAGCCAGTAATAATAGTGATATGAGTACACAATCGGTAATAGGTTCAGCACTTAATCAAATTCCTATTGAATCGTCTGGGCAGTTACCTAATATAAATATACTTAAACGTACTATTCAACGTGTACGTAAGCAAAAATTACAGTTGCCCAACGACCGGACATACTTAAATTTTATCATACCCGATGAAATGACAAAAACCATAGATGGAAATTTTTTTTTGCAATATGATAGTGGTATTAATACTGAACGAATTATAATTTTTTCAACAACACGTTTATTGTATCTTATAACACAATGCGACAATTGGTTTTGTGATGGCACATTTTCTAGTGCACCATCATTATTTTATCAATTATATACAATTCACGCTGTTCAGTATTCTAATGTGTTACCGACTGTTTACATCTTATTGCCAAATAAAAAAGAAAACACCTATAAACGTATGTTTCAAGCACTAAAAACAATTGAGCCTGATCTAAGTCCTAAGACAATTATGGTCGACTTTGAAAAAGGTGCAATGAATGCAATAACTTCTGAATTTCCTGAAGCAAAACTAAAAGGTTGTTTCTTTCATTTGTCGCAATGTATTTGGTGACAAATTCAAGCCGCAGGCCTCCAAAAAAAATATATAGATGACGTAACTTTTGCGCTACAGATTCGTTAACTACCAAGCTTAGCTTATGTACCAGAAAATAAGGTCATTGAGTCTTATGAAAAATTGTTGGACACCAAATACTTTATTGAAAATGACGAACTACTATCACCAATTCTTAATTATTTTGACGATACTTGGATAGGACGTACTGACAGGCGACAAAAAAGGCGATCGCCTACTTTTAAAATTTCGATTTGGAACTGCTATTCGTTGGTTTCTAAAGATTTACCAAGAACAAATAATGCTGTTGAAGGATGGCACAATTGTTTACATCGATCTTAAATCAATGTCATCCAAGTATATGGAAATTTATATTAGCATTGAAAAAAGAGGAAAACACGAATAAAGCTCACTATTGAGAAGAGTGAACGACAATTTCCTATGCCGTGCGTGTGTAAGACAGAAACAACACACGCGGGTGTAGCGTCCTCTTATAAGGGTCCGTATTACAATAGTTAAACTAATGTTAAACCGCGGAATTCGACTGGTAAAATTTAAACTATGATTGTAAAACGGGCCCTAAGTGTCTAAGTCGGTTATAATAAACAAAGTATATAATAATTACTATTTAATTTATAGTTATTATTCAATATTAGATAGGAAAATTGATAAAATATTTACTTCTGTCATACTATTTATTAGGTAAGACTTAATACTTAATAAAAACTTGAAAAACATCGTTCAGGTGTATAGCAGTTGATACAGGCAAAGTACAAAATATTTTCAAGAGTTCATGAATATTTGGATAAACCTCTTTATCACAAACATCTAAAACATGTATTCCAGAGGTGAATACAATGTTTTCAGTCACTAAAAACAAACCCATGCCCTATGGTAAATCTACAGTCTTCATGGTAATTTTGTTTTATTTACCGACTATTTATCGGGTTTATACTCATGCATGAAAAATAATTCACAGAGAATTCAAAAATATAGTATATACCATACCACCATAAAGATAAGTTTTTATTTTCCGATATTTATGCCACGAACGACTATAGTGGCGTATAGTACCTATATCAAAGCGGACAAATTACGACGGCTAGAACATTTAGAAAACAGATATAGGTACCTACTTAAAACTTAAAAGTAGTATCATATTGAGAAATACAGAAAATAAGTAAACTTAACTAATTTTACAAAAAAAAAAAGGTCAAGGGGGGATCTATCCCCCATATCCCCCCTCCCCGTAAATACGCCACTGTAAGACACGAATATGCCATGTACCTACTTATGTATAGATATAATTTATTATTTAATTAACGTCCCCTCTTCTATTTTAAATATTTACAATAGTCTATTGTTGATAATGTGTTAATGGATTTTATTAAAACTGTTTGCTGGGATTTTAACAACATACGAGTATACGACAGTTCAAATTATATTATACGATATTATCACAGACTATAAATTCATATAGACTGTGGTATAATTGTGCAAGTAAAACATAAAAATGACGTATAACTGATAATTATATAGAATATAGATACAAATATACAATTTAATAATCTTCCCTCTTCTCTGTCTTGAATAGCAATATCGCATATTATTTTGCTTATTATCCTAATTATATATTAGTGCATTACCCATGTGCAATTTATAAAATACGAACTATGTGTTAATGAACAATAATACTTACAGGTATTAAATTTAAAAAAATTATTTTTTTTAATCAGAGCCCTGCAGAGATTGTTATACCATAGTTGTAATAAAATACAATGGTATTATATAAACCTCATTATAGGTAGGTAGGCATTATTAATTTTTTTACGAAAATATATAATACCAATTTGATTGTATACCATTAATAAACTAAAACACGTTGCTTCTCAAAAAAATTACAACAACTATTTAAATAATAGGCCGGTATGTTAAGTTAAAAGAAACAATTTGTTATGTATATTATTTCTAATTTATATAATTACACCGAATAATGAGTAACGGCGTTCCATAATATTATTCCAATATTTTTCTTAAAATAATTAATATAAACAAGTAATTATTTTGCAGTTTAATATTATAATAATTATTATGGAAAATAAATTTAAAAGACGTTTAATTACCTACCAATATTGATATTAGTAATTTATTTCTCTATTACCTACTATACGGTTGGTTCAAGACAGCAGAACACATTTTTGACAACAGCATTTAGGTACCTAATAATTAGTATGTATTGTATAATAATTATTTTAATGTTATTTCATATAATATTAGTTATTACTAGCTGTTATTTTCTTATAATAGTCAATATTGCCATCGATACCGTAGTTGATGCGACCAGCGTAGGTCTAAATAATGACTAAATTATCTAATTACTTTTGAAATTTCAATGTGTGAACTAAATAATAATATATCTAAGTACGTAACTGTGACAATTTCCAAGACCTTACGAATAAGGTTTTTTGAATTACAACAAAACAATTACTGAAATGTTTTTTCTTGCAAATAATCCTGCGATTTTGTCAAAATTTTGAATTGAAAATAAATGTCTATTCATGAATTTTTTAGGTTTCTGTAAACAAAATCTGAAGAAATATTTTTTGAACTGTAGTCGTTAATTAAAAAATTTGATGGATTTTTAACTAATTACAAAATAATATACAATTTTTCTTGATTTTGATGAATCTCGAAAAAAATTTTAAATATTGTAATACGTATAAGGAAAAATTGTGAGTTTTTTGTTGTTGATATATTTCAATTTGGGTATGAAAAACTTCTTAAGAGAATTATGTACCTATTAAAGTTTCAAATTGTCTAAGGTTATAACATATGAATCGAAAATAAACTAAAAAATATCTTTTAATTACCCAAAAAAGAGCAAAAATATGTTGAAAATTTCATCTTATATTTGAAATGCTAATATGAATATTATGTGAAAATTGCAGAAAAAAAATTATTTTCTTCAAAAACAACTGATTTCTCGTACAAATTCCTGGTTTTCCCGGTTTTTTTTTCAATTGCCTCCACCCACTCTAACTTTATTTTATGCCGATATACCGTATACTTAAAAGTTAAAGATATTTGGATATTAAATATACTTAACCAGTGGAAACTAGAAAGCATAACATAATAATATTATTATCTAAGATTAATCTTTATTGTAGTATGTACAATTAAATGACATTATGGAAAAAGCTTGATAAGATGATTGTTTATTTAATAAAAACATTCTGAATTTCTATATTGCTTATAATAATATATCACACTGTGCGTCAAATAATAACCAATGCCATACACACAAATATTATAACATAATATTTTTGTACCTTGAATTGTACAAAAATGATATTAGAATAGTATTTACTAAAATATAGTATTATTATAGTAATATTCATAGGCGTAGGGTGGTCAATTTTTTTGGGGGGGCTTTAGCCCTTCCAGGGAAAAGATTTAACAAACCCCCCAACCGGTACATCTGCAAATTTACATAAAAAATACAAATAACGTGTGACAATCAAAGGTTTTATTAAAATACTCTATTTTTTTTTTTTTTTTACTGTTACAACATTAAACGTCTATTTTCTTTAGAATATATCTCTAAAATATCTTCAGCATTTATATTATTCGATACATTTCTTTCAATAATAGCTAAAGAGGAAAAACGATCATGATTCATGGTAGAGCGTATATAAGTACTGATTCTTCTCATAGTCGAAAAAGACCGTTCACAAATCACAAGATGCTGAAGAAATTGGTATACTTAAAGCCAATTTGAATATTTTTTAAATATAGGTGGCCTTAAGTTTTTTTGGGGGGCTATTATTCCAACTGGGGGGGCTAAGCCCCCAAGCCCCACCCTAACTACGCCTATGGTAATATTTTAATATAGTAATTCTATAACACTACGCTCGAAGCTCAGACAGTCAAACACAACGATGTATAGTGAAGAATAATACAAGATACAGCCACAGAAAACGTGTCATGTCATATTGTTTTCAGTTAAAGACTGAAGTTCAAAGTTAAACAGTTATCACGAATAGGAAAACAGGCTTTCATTTTACCCTTAGATCATTATACTATGGATCAGGGGCGGACTTGCTATTTTTCCGCCCCTATAGGCATTACAACACTAGTGCCCTTTACATTGGCGTGCTCCCACGGTAGGGGGGTAGGGTGGGGGTAATCAAGCCCGGATTAAGACATTTCGAGGCCCAGGGGCCAAAGATTTAAAAGAGGCCCCTGTACGAAAAAAAAAATAATAATAGCATGTTACGTATGTTTATAATGTATATATTATTTAATGTTAGGTACCTGTTATAATAAATATATTATATAGATATTAGGTACTTGGCAATAAATAATGTATCATTTATTTATAAATTATAATTTATAAGCTTTCTTATTCGCTAAATAATCATCGATTTTTTTAAGGTGATTTATGCAGTTTTATAGCCTATAATGAAAAAAGTAATGAACAAGTCTGAGCCCCTTTTTATAAATTTGAACTATTGAGGCCCGGGGGCCATGGCCCCCTCTG
>NC_042494.1:135749935-135754711 GCF_005508785.2 Acyrthosiphon pisum
TAAGAATGCCGAGTGCGGGGTGAGGCGGTTCAATCTAATTTTATTTACTTGCTAAGAACTGTGCGAGCGATCCCCCACCTAGCTAGTAGAGCGGCTATAACAATGTATCCGGCGACCCGAGGCAGTATATTTGACTGTCTTGGCTGGCGTTTTGCGCATGCGCCATTCACAATATTGTATGTGTTTACGCCGCACACCCGTATACCATCTACCATGCATTAACATAGGCAACGCCGGCAATTGCCTCGTCGAGTGCCGATATCGAGCCTCTAGCCGTGGCGGCGCGGCGCAGCGCGCGCTGGTAGCAGGATTGAACCCAAACTGCAAGGTTAGGTATTATAGTTTATGAATTAAAACGTTACTGCGACGGGGCTACGAGAGCCATTCCCCTTTTTCATGCAAGTTGTATACAAAAAAAAATTAATATCAAATATAAATTTAGGTAAATATAATAAATTGTGAAATTATTAAAAACTAAAAAGTAAAAATTAACTAAAAAATTGCACCCCAATCAATTTTGCGCTCTAGGCACGTGCCTTGGTGGCCTATGGGTAAATACGCCCCTGCTATGGATACATCGTATTATACCAAATACCAATACTAAAAAACGTTGTCAATATCAACGACGAGTCGCCGAATTAGGTATTCGATATGCACATGCACGACGCAACTTCTTGCATATTTATCCACAGATAATTTATTATCAAATCAGCATATTATATTTAAATATAATATAACATAATATTTAAAAAGTAGTATAATGCCTACTATAATATTATAATACTTACTATAATAATATAATAATTCCTATTATAATATAATTAACCACGAACTATGATTTAGAATAATTCAGTGATAGTAACTTATCGATAATTTTTCGAAGGGTTGCATCGCGCATGTGCACATCGATCACCTAATTCGGAGACTCGTCGCTAATATCGGCAACAAAATAATACGCTGTGACTCCATCCATAGTATACAAATTAAGATTTTACCGTACCTTAATGATTTTTTCGGAACACAGCAGAATGCAGTTTGCTGTTTAGTTTTGCTTTTACTCATTATCATAATAATTATTATCATGATGTATTTCGATGGCATATCGCATGTGGCAAATGGCAATAAATAAATATATTTTGATTAATCAATTCATTTTTTTTTTCTATAGTTAGGTAATTTTTATAAAATATTATATTTTTCAGTTTTCTTGAAAAAATAACTCTTACAAATACAAAATGCCTTTTTGATAATATTTTTCAAATTAATTTACAAAATACCAAGGAGGGCATCGTCCCCGTTAAATTTTTTGAGGGGGGGGGGTCAGTTTCCCCCTATCGCCCTCCCCCCAGTTTACGCTTATGCCTGTATATAAAGCATATTATCTTAGTAGGTATCTAATACGTACACATTTTTATCTTAATAAAATAATAAACATTTTTTAATACCTATATTGTACTGAGACTAGTGAGACTCGAGATTATTGTACTTGATTTATTTTCATTTAATTAACTAGAAAAAATAAATAAGAGAGACAGAGGAAAAATAAACACAGCTTCGTTTTTTCTGGAACATAAATAATCAATTTACTAAGCACGAAAAAAAATACTGAGAGACGCTAGTATTCCCTAATGCCTCTTAAAATATTACCGCTGTACTGAATTACAAATTACTGTAGTACACATTAATCTAGTTTATGAATCTTTACTGTAAAAGAAAAACTGAGTTTTCACATCAATATTTTGACATGCCCAGTTACATTTCTATTTAACTATATCCGTTTGGGTTGTGGACGTATAAGCTGTATAAGTGCGGTACGTTTAAAAATCCAAATATTTCTTGCTAAATACCTAATTAATATTATATTAAGACATCAAAAGAAATAATAATTCATCATTGTAACTTGTTATTTGTATCATAATATCGATTATGTATAGTATTATTTTATTTCAGTTATTCGAGTAGGTATATAATATTATAAAGTACCTATTAATATTATGTACCCAGTCAGCCAGGCCCCTCAAAACATTTTTTCCGAGCTAAAACTTAAATGGATAACATTGAATTGAGTCCCAAATGGTATTTATAAATTATAAGTATACAAGTATATTATATCTATGTTATTCCCTAAATATTTAAATAAAAATATCCAACATATTAAACATTAATAATACATATGTTTTATTTATTATTTATTATATATTATCTAAACGGACTCAATTCAAAAATATTAAGATAATACCCTGGACTCAATTCAAACACATAAAAGTAGCATGGACTCAATTCAATATCACCGACTTAAATTGGTGCCATAACCCCTCTTTCATAAATACTTACTTTACAATATGAATAAATAAGTTTAGTTAACTTACTAAATTTCTTTTTTAATTAACGAGAAATTAATGAATTCATTTTTCATTTTAAGAAGTAAGTTAAGTTAATTTATTTTGTTTTTAATTTAATTATATTTCATTATTTCAGTCTATTTTGTTTCATGTTAAAAATTATTTACCGTAAATTGTTTAAAGTTAAAAATGTATATCATTCGAATCTAACTTATAACAAATAATTTTACCGAGATGGTCGAGGCCGTTTGCGACGAATTCGCGTCGGAGGCGATGAAAACTGGAGATTACAGCTCCAGACAAGGTGAAAGAGATACCGGCCAGGGCCCAGTTTCAAGAGAGGGATGAAGATGAACCTGCCAGGACAAACGTAACGGAAACACCACAAGCAGGGAACCACATAGCTCCACGTAGACGGGAGACACGATTGCTGCTGTGTGGATGCTTCCGAAGAGAGTGACCTGCAGTTCACCCCTCCCTCCTCCTCAGGCCGAGGATCAACAGACAAGACGGCGGCAACATGGAAGATTGGTATACGTGACAGAACACTTTACCCTGTACGTTCTCCGGCCACCCGCGAAAAGACGAGGTCGCGGTCGATGACGTTACGAGCTCGAGGTTGCCGACACACGAGACCATCTGGCCACTCGGCGATGGCCCGGCAGCGTTGGTCGTGCGATGAGCGACGGACGACGGCTAGCTGTACCGGCGCGGACAACGATACCACCGTGACAGTACTTCGACGCCGGCTGCAGCGCGAATGAAGGCGACTTGTGACGGCGGCGGCGTTGGAGACCTCAAAGAATGACGGGTGAGTGATAGAGCTATAAAGAAAGCTAAAGAAACACGGATGGCGCTGCATCGCCCGACCCGCAGAAACTGATCACGTTTCAGGGTTTGGCGGAGCTGTGCTTGACTCCACGGCGGTGGGGCCATCGGTGCAGCACACACGGTGCCGACAGGACCCCAGGACGAAAACCATGGATAGTATCAGGACCGCACTGTGTTCTAGCACGGTCCGCCGATTCTCTCCCCTTTTTGGCCTTCGGTTATCTCGTTGTATGAGTCTCGGGACTCCAGGACGAAAACCATGGAGAGGATCAAGACCGCGCTGCGGTCCACCGATTCTCTCTCCTTTTCGGCCAGTGGTAATTCCACCGGCTGAGTCGCGTCTTCGGTCGCCACCGATTCCACAGCACCAAATAGCAGGTCGTAGTGGTCTGTCTTTGCTCGCTCAATGCTTTGGTGTCTCCGTCGTCGTCGTCACAACAGTTGTCTTCAGCACCTGAGCATGACATCGCGCACTAGCCACTCACCGTCAATCGTCGTCTAATGTAGGTACGTGACGCTGGCACCCGCATATTAGAAATTTGACTCAAAATATACGTCAATGATTGTTAAATCATTTGTACAGGTTTGTAACCACAACATTTTAATTTCTACACCCTCCCAAACACTACAAAATCCATTACAAAAACGTGGGTGCCAGCGTAACGATACTTCAGCACCAGCTTTTTTTTTGCATATTAAGCTTAAAGGTGACCAGTGGCCGTTGCTTTTGCATGCACCTCTTCATCACGTATCAAACCCCCTGCTTTTGTGTCTTGTTTGGTGTTTTTTTTCATATAATCATTAATAGTTAACATATTTTTAATGTTTATTTTTGCTAAATGTTCAGACCATTTTGTGTCAACCTTTTATCTTTCGACTGTAGATACATGACATTTTCACTGGTTGTTTATATTTCCATTTCTATACATGATAAAATTTTCAAAATATTTTGATTTGTTTTGAGCTGTTAACGACAATTTCAGTTTCCAATTTAATTAGTTTTTTTTTCTATGAATGTCAATAAAACTTTATTTGTTGAGTAAAAATACTTGAAAATTTAATACAAGGCTTTAAACATTGTCAGTTTTAATTTTTTTTTAGTTTTTTTTCTAAAAATATCAATAAAATTTTATTTGTTTATCAAAAAAGCTTGAAAATTTAATAGAAGGCTCCAAGTATATTGTTTCAAAGGCAGATGAAAAATACTAAAAATCCTTAGTCACAGTTTTTTTTTATAAGCATTTAAAGTTCAAAAATTGACAAAATATGGAAAAATCACGAAAATTAGCAAATTATTTTGAGTTAAGAATTTGTAAAAATTTTTCTTTTTAAATCTAAGATTTTAAAATGTAATACAAGATTCCTTATAAGATTATCTACCTTTATCAAACAAAAAATATCTATAAGAAAGTCAAATTAAATTTTTATGATCGTTTGAAATTCAAATTTTTACAACATTGGATATTCACTCGATTTCTCATGTAGCGATTTCCTTATTTTGTTGTAATTCAAAAACGAATAACTGTAGATACATGAAAATTTTACTGAATGTTTATATTAGCATTTCCTATACACCATACAATTTTGAAAATATTTTGACTCT
>NC_042494.1:135755171-135841936 GCF_005508785.2 Acyrthosiphon pisum
TTAATTCTGTTACCAAAAAATCTAAAAAAGACATAAGCTCAGTTTATTTTT
Organism: Acyrthosiphon pisum; assembly: GCF_005508785.2. Lineage (NCBI taxonomy): Eukaryota > Metazoa > Arthropoda > Insecta > Hemiptera > Aphididae > Acyrthosiphon > Acyrthosiphon pisum. The sequence goes on from NC_042494.1 coordinate 135,755,223, forward strand.
ATAGTAATTTTAATTTCAAATTTGGACGAAATTACATATTAAAAAACCTGGAATAACTATTTTAGTTATTTTGTTGTGATTGTATAATATTATTCGTGGGTACTTGAAACTTCTAAAGTATACTATCATATATCTATGATAGTACCACGATTTGTTGTTGATGCATAACGTGTTATAAGTACCTAATGAATATTGTGATATGATTAATTTGGAATTTATTATAGATACCTATTATTGGTCAATTTTTTTTTAATACCATAGATAAGTATATAATATATCTTATACCTAGACTTACATACTGTCTCCACTCAGAATCGTTTTTCTTATACAGTGATATTATATCATTGAATTCAAATTTAATACTATCCATTATACAGTGACCCACTTGTAACCTACTGTACAGCAGAGCGACATCCACTTACCCACCTTTTTATTTTTTTTTATTTTTATTAGCTTCTTGTATATGTACAAATATAGCTCAACAATTAAAAAAATACAATTAAAGACATACAATTACAGATAATAAACATGTTCGATACAATTTACATAATACAAAATGTTTACAAAGAAAGGATAAAAAACAAGAGAATAAAAATTAGATACTAAAGCCAGCCTCCAAAATAAATGCAATGACTTGAATTATGGCTATTTCAGAATAAGAGTTAAGAATAGAAAAAAGGTTAGGGGTGATATTAAGAGCATTTAGAGAGTTGAGCAAAATGGTGCGTTTAAAGTGCAAGGAAGGACATTCGAAAAGAATGTGTAATATATCACAAAGACTTTCTGTTAAATGTAAGGTGCTGAATGGAGAGTCATTTAAATCCATACCAGTTACATTATAATTCACGTGAGCAAATTTGAACGTAGCGCAATATTGGTATAAATATAAAGATATTGTGTAAAATATAAAGAGCGCAATTGGTACACTAACCGTAAAATATAAGGGGCGTATAATTGCTACACTGACCGTATCTAACATAATATAAGGAGCACAAATGCGCAATATTGGTCCATGCCCTGTATAAGGTACCCTACTACCCTCCATACACCTAATGCCTACGGAATAATAATAATATATCATTGCTAACAACTAAGTACCTAGATAATTATATGATTATCGTAAAACTTCAATAAATTTTTCATCCTAGCGTGTAGAACGCGATATTTATAGAGAAGATCGTAGTAATTACACATGTAATTACACATGCATTCGAAAATGAACTAGATATTTACACAATTTATATAGGACTATAGGAGGTACCGCGTAGGTACCGATAACCTAATTTTTATAACTTATACGTATTGTCGTTTAAAATTAAATAACAATATTTAATTGAAGAGTACAATATAATACAATGTTCAAATATCCAAACAGCGTGCTCTGAGTTCTGACCCAATGGCCAATATATTGTATGTCTTTTATTAAGTACCTACCCAATTCCGACCATGAATTCGTCACATCCCCATTTTCGTGTGTAATTAAAGGACAGAAGTTGACGAGTCTGCATAAAGGTCCGCACGCGAGAAACTCAAAACTTTACGAAATGTCAAAGGAATAAATAACCCAGGTCAAGATGCATCAGTGGACAATTATTTACAAAGATGAGTGACTAACTAGGTGGGCGATGGCTACTAGTTCCTTTTGCTTTCATGAATGTTTTATTTCATTTCAAACGCCATGTCTAAATTACTCGTAGTTAGGGGCAAACGCCCTAGGCTGAAACTTTGAGTGGGTAGTAACATAAGTATAGCCCGGTGTAGTTTTATAGGTACTTATACAATTATGCATCTACCTGAATTGACTGCAACAAACGGTTCTGCACTTTTTTTTCTTTTAAATCCTCAACAACTAACGGCTTACGATGTTTACAATATTAATATTACATTTATGATACTATATGAACGCCACACAACACACCACTGGGACAAATGAAAAAAACACCCATTACCTTTAGTTAATAGAAAGTCCTGTTTTAATTGCATTAATAGTAGCTTTTTCAACATCTACATCATTATAGTTTTGGGTAGGGATCAAAATTCCGGAAAATTTCCGGAAAAATTCGGGAAAATTTCGGAAAAAACCGGTTTTTTTTCCCAGAGCCTCGGAAAACGTGGAAAAATTGGAGAATATTGGAATAATAAATTTCCAAAAAAACCGAAGTTTTCGGAAAATTAAAAAAAAATCAAATTTTCGGAAAATTAAAAATTTTATTTACGCTTAAAAATTAAAATAATCTACCTATGTAAAAAAAAACCATTTTAGAAAATAGATAAGGAAACCAGTCATTGTCATTTCACATTTGCCAATACGGTTATCAATGTATTATTGTATTAAAATTTAAAAATGTTAATGCGGATATTTCAATATTTGTTCTAAAAATAACGTAGTTCCATATCAAATTGGTATTTATGTGGGAGAGTGTATTTCCCCGAAAATAAATCACCTGTATTTTTAAATGTTAAAAATTGTATGCTTAATGTCTATTTAAGTTTGTAATAACTAATAACTAATAAGGTATTATAGTAACTGGCTGATAGGTTTATAAATTATATTACAGTGACTGGTGAATAATGACTAGTAACTATTTGATAGTTTGTATATTATCAAACTAGTGAGTTGGTAATAAAATATATTAAATATAAAATAATATTAAGAAATAATAAGAAATAACTAATTAGTAAATACTTAATAGTTAGTACTTTAGTAGTTAGGTAATATTACAAATTATAATTATTTATAAATCAAGTATAGAATCCTCTAGATTTATCTACTACAGACTTTAAGTTAGGTATGGTATATATAATATGTATGTAATATGATTATCAACTATCATTATTTATTGGATTGTTTCTACTATATACATTACTTTTTCAGTTCTTTAGAAAAAAAATCATTTTTTTTCATTCAATTTTTCAATTTTTTCAGGAAAAAAACCAGTTTTTTTCGTCAAAACCATTTTTCCGGAAATTTTAAAAGAAACCAATTTTTCTCAATTTTTTTCGGAAAACCTTTTTTTCGGAAATTTTGATCTCTTAGTTTTGGGATTTAAATTTGGTTTTAATGACTTTAAAGCATTAAACACTCGACGATAGGTATCTTTTTTTTTATCAGGTAGCAATACAATATACATAGACACTTGGAACCACATTTGAATAACATTATCATGTATTGTGTACAATTGCATAAAAATCGGTGGAGCTATCGAAAACGTTCCACCATAGAACCAATGTTCACAATTCTCCATAAAATCCAATTTTTTTTGGGTTGTATAAATCAAAATACACGGGAGATTTGTGCCACTGTCATAATGTAAAAATAACTCAACGTCACTTGTATTTCGACACTGCTCAGGAATAATAAAATCAAAATTATTTGGGTTAGGGGGAGAAGCTTCTTCTCTTTAACGAAGACGTTGAATTGTTCTTTTTAACGTTTGTTCAGTTGGCATATCTGCAGCTAGAGCACTTGGTAACTAATTATAAAAAAAAAAAATATATTTATAATTAATTTAAAATAAATTATTGTTCTATATTTATATTAGGTATAGGTAGCTATTGTTAGCGCTCGAGTCGCTTTATCGTACACTGTCGCGATTGTCATTATTTATCTTGTATTATTTTGTGATTAGTCGAGTTAGTCGCGTATCGAAGTTTGTACCGGGCATAGCGAGCGGCTCCACAATTATCATTATTATATTATAAATAAAAGCATACAGTCCACTTAAGTTCTACGTTTTCCTTTATTAAAGGTCTTAGTCCTTCATTAAACAGCTATAATAAAATATTAAAATATATTATTTAATAATACCTGCAATGACATTTCTCCAATAACAGCATCTATGCTATTTGAATATTATGTTTTATATTTTAGTTATTGCCTTAATTATAATACTTTTCCGCTAATCTACAGCTCGATACTTATTTAGACGGGGTCGATACGGTGTATTATATCAACGAAAATGACTTCACGGGAAAAACTCTCACGCCCTGTAGAATTGTCGGATTTCGTTAACTTTTTTTTTATTTGAAAGATGAGAAGTTTCTACAGTTCCGACCTGTAAATCCGACAATTCTACTGGGCGTGAGAGTTTTTCCTGTAAAACATGTTTTTGTACCAAAAACCGCACCGGCACCGACACCCTTAACCTCAATTTTTGATGCATTTGGTATATGATTATTATGTTTGATGAACTTCACGATTTTTTCGTTAACAACATGAACTAGACCTTTGCATTTCAGTTTTTTACTTTCGGAGCATTTCCAATACACTTTTTCATTATACATTTTTTCTTGTGTACGTAAAAATCCTTTATATTCTAACATTCTTTTATTTTTTTCACTGTTTACATACACCAAACTTATGATGGCAAAACTTTAAACGTGTCAAAAGTATTTGAAGTAGGTACACTATAATACTGAAACGATAATAATTTCGGATTTGCCATGCACCATGTCGACGTACGATATAAAATTACTATCGCGGTTGAATCCAATATTATCTTTATATCTAAGTACAAAGTGCACCACGTCGATGTACGATATAAAATTATTATCGATGTGACTCAGTGGAAAGATGAAGTGGGCCAGTCTACTATTAAGAGGTCTATGATTACCTATATTACTTATTCGGGTTATCGCGTTATTGAGCAACTAATTTGTTTTTTTGCGAACAATTGTTCTTCGATCAATTGACATGTATCCACATTAGACATTATATAGCATTTAAAACCAAACTAGGGAGACAGTAATAGACACACTGTCAGGTCTTTATTTTACTTTACCTGTGTAATAATTATTGTTATACTATGTAATAACTACCCACCCATTAGCATTGAGTAATATTGAGGGGATATTTGGGTGATCAACCCCCCTCCCACCCATAAGTAATTTAATTACTACACTTATAGACATATAAAAATTAAAACAATTTAAAAAATATTTTTATATATTATTTTTTTTAATGTAATCCTTTCCATTAAAAATATCTGTGTACACCCCCCAACAACATACACCAGATTTCAGAATCGCCGTTCAAGAGAGTACTCCAGATAAAGCAATGTATAACCACACAAATCCAACAAATAGTGTCCAACAAATCAGGCTGGACATTTATTATAAGGGTGAAATTTTTATAACTTAAAGTTGTGCTGTTGATAGCACAAAAGTTTCAAAAGCTACCGACTAAAATAATGTCCAACAAATTTTTGGAGTGATCCAACAATGTTCAACAAATCAACCTAGATATTTTTTATAAGAGTGACATTTTGCTAACGTAAAGTTGTGCTTTTGGAGTATAGATGGCAGCACAAAAGTGTCTAAAGCTCTACCGAAAGAAATAAAGTCCAACAAAGTCTGGGGGTAATCCAACTGCGGGATCATAGGCAACCGGAAAGTCACTCCAAGTGACGTAGATGATCTGCTGTGTAGTCCCACCGACGTCCCGATCTAAATTAACGATCAAATACCAGCGTTTGGAAAGTTCCTTATGAAAGGAATTCGTTCCATTCCTCGTTCTTTTTTTAAAAAAAGGAATTCGTTGCTTTGTCGTTGCTTTGAAAAATTAACGAGTTCCTTTTTTAGTTCAAAATAAAATAAAAATTCTTTTTAATCATTAATGTTTTTTTGCTCGTATTATGCATACTTCTTTAATTTTTATTTATAATATATAACTACAAGTAGGTACCTACATATTTTATATGTTTATGCAATATATTATTATATATTTTGAGGTTTTCTTCAAAATTAAATTTTTGGCTAACGTATGTCGATTGTCTTAACATCGATACTCGATAACAACCACTAATTAGGAATATATACATTATACACATTAAAAAAATATATCTTAATTTCAATTTTTACATAGTAACGTACTTATCTGTGTACATTATTGGAACTAGAAAGGAACGAACAATTTTGTTATTTTTCCTTAAAATAAGAAATACAGTCGAGTCTCGATAACTCGAATGTCAAGGGACATAAAAATAAATTCGACTTATGTATTTTTCGAGTTACATAACTCGAATTTTTTTAAAAATACGAAAAAATTCGAGTTAGACATTATTTTATTTTAAATTTATTTTTATTAGAAGTATTATATGTATATTTATAAACTATAATTAAAATTAAAAAATTAAATTTTAAAAATCATTTCCTTATTTATTAATTAAAAATTTATTAAAAGATTACATTTTAAAACACAAAATATGTAAATTTCTTATAATTGGTAGGTATTTTACTAACCAGTCAGAACATATTGATTGGTCAACTGAAGCGTTTTCACCACATATTTTACGAAAAACGACGTTATTCCTAATTTTCCAGTTGCTTAACCAGCCTTGACTAGCTTTAAATTGTTTATGGCCGAGTTTAGTAGCAAAAAATTCGGCCTTCTCCTTTAAAATTGGTCCATTTATTGGAATGTTTAAATCTCTACATTGAATAAACCAATTGAGTAAACTAACCTCTATATCGGGATACTCACAAATCTTCATTCTTTTCATGGACCCTTTATTAGTTTCGTATTTTTGTAAAATACCTATCATCTTTATTTTTCAGAATTGTTGAAAGTGTACTGGGTGGAATATTAAATTGCTTGGCAATTTCATTTTTCTGTTTACCACTTTTTGTCACCTCACTTATAATGTTCACTTTTTCAGCAATTGTTAATGTAACCAATTTACGTTTAAGCGACATAACTACAAATTATACACGCTACACAGCGAAGATTACGGCAACTGCCGATTATTTTACAGCACAGTTGTACATAGGATAATTTCATTTGTACATTTGTGATTGTAAACCGGTTATTCTAACGATAAAATGTAAGAAATGACTTCAAGTTATCTATGCTCAACTATTTTTATATTTGACTTATCGCGACAAATATTGCATTGAGTGTATAGGAATTTCCTAGGGACAAAAAAAAAAAAATTCGAGTTATCGAGGTTTTCGAGTTATCGAGACTCGACTGTAGTTCATTTCCTCGTTCTTTTTTTATAAAAAGGAATTCGTTCCAGTAATCCGTTCCTTCTAAACAGTGTCGAATACAGGCGGCCTCTCAGGACTTCTGTAAAATGGTTGAAGGCATACTTAGCTGCAAGGAACAGGCTGCGAGCCTGAGCTGAGATTGAAGCAAGAGTCGCTCCAAATCAGCATAACGAGATTCCAGTTCAACTGGTGCGTGCGACACCGGGCCGAAAATAGGAGCGAAAAATCAGTCGACCATTTCCTGGATAATTATTATTGATATCGATATGTATATTATATGTATGTGAATTATTGTGTGTGATAATTGTTACTCACCAATAAACGATGGCAGCAGAGGAGTAGTAGTATTGTGAAACAGACCCCTGCTGTAGGTTCAAAACGGGAAAAAAATCTGAAATATTGGGTATTAAATAGGATAAAAAAATCACCGTTGGACAATTTTCAAAATTTGTAAAAAGTTATTTTCACCGTGCTGCCAGTTTCCAATTTTGCGCTGCCAAGTTTTTATAAAATTAAAAATATCAATTTTTTATCCTATTTAGGTTTTTTGATTTAATTTTTTTTCTACAAGGTTTTTTTTTATTAATTTTACATTATTTATTCTGCTGCTTTTTTTTATCCATTTAGATTCTTTATCCTATAAAGATATTTTTTTTTAAATTTAACTAGGCTCCTTTAATTAATATTCATGTTTTTATTAATTATCAATTGTTTTTTCAACTTTTTTTATATCATATTTAAGTTTAGTTTTTTTCTACAGGGTTTATTTTTAACTTACCTTTTTTATTGAAATTTTTATAGAGGTGAAAATAATGTCCAACAAAGTTTGAAAGTAGTCCAACAAATGAAGGTAAACCAGTGTAGCACAAAAAACATATACCAACAATCAGTTGCAATGCTGGCGTGGACTTGTCAGTGCTAAATTGGAAATTGCCCTCCCCGGTGAAATTTTGCTAATGTATAGTTGTGCTGTTGATAGCACAAAAGTTTCAAAAGCTACCGGCTAAAATAATGTCCAACAAATTTTTGGAGTGATCCAACAATGTTCAACAAATCAACCTAGATATTTTTTATAAGGGTGAAATTTTGTTAACGTAAAGTTGTGCTGTTAGAGTTTAGATAGCAGCACAAAAGTTTCTAAAGCTCTACCAACAGAAATAAAGTCCAACAAAGTCTGGGGTAATCCAACAATGTCCAACAAGTTTGATTGGTGTTTTGCATATGTGTCATAGTTGTGTTGCTAATTTTATAAGGGTCCAAAGCTAGTCGTCTACCTATCTAATAAAACTCCATTATTGACTTGAGTATACTCAGTGCATGCTTTAGACATAACTTTTCAACTTTTCATACCAATTTTTATATACATTTCTTACACATTTAAAATATAAAATTTTGACACAGCATTGTGAGTTTGTTGTTTAAGGTATGCCATTACTGAGAAATAATTTGTATTGTAATTTAAAATAATTATGTTATATTTTCAGTACATTTAAATTGTAATTAAAACATGATACAATAATAATTCAGACAATAAATACAAAAAATAAAATTGTAAACATTTTTTTTTCAAATATTTGTATCCCAACAAAATAATTGAAAATATTATTTTGTTGTGATATAGTTAATAATATAAAAATAACTTATAGCAACTAAAAAAAATAATTGGTACATACATAAAATAATTTTATGTAAGCTTAAATATTAAACAATTTAGTCAATATTACACATTTCATCAAAATTACAATTTTTAAGTTCTGTAGCAAACAGTTGTTTAAATTTTTCATATGAGCAAAGGTCATCTTTGCAACCATTAATATGGACAATTCTTTCTTGGTGTAATGTTAGTATCTTAGTTTCATTATTATTACACCTACAAATAACAAAAATCCAATGGTATATTTAAGATAATATGTTCACCAATCATAATTTCAATAAATTAATAAATCCAGTACTTGTATAAGACAAATGCAATGTTTGAACCAAAAGGATCAATTTTTGAAGTTCTCCACAGCCGATTCTCCATTTTAAAATAGTTGTCATGTTTTAACTTATGTTCGTCTTTATAAAGACCCAACAATCCGAGCATTTTCAAAATTGTTCCTGAATGGGTAAAATAGAAAATACCATTTTTGCTATTTAAATCTTGATCACTATAAATACAAATTAAATTAACTAGAATACAAATATTTTAATTATTACTAGTTGTAAAAATTGCTTACTCAAAATATTCAATTGCATTTTTTAATAAGACACAAGCTTGTTTGTATGATAACTCATAAGCATAACCATCTATCAAATAATGCTTCAAATCTTCACTATACTCAAAAAGCTAAAAATTACAACAATCATTACATGGACAATCTTTTAACAGAAAATAATATATTTTTTGAAAAGTATTAACTTACTAGTTATAATTGTATAATTAAAAGTTATGTGTATCTTAGATGTTCTAAAAAGTTAATACTTTTCATTACTTGATTACCATTTACTGTTAAAATAATCATTCAGTACCTATACTATATAGGAGTGTCCAACCAGTTGCAAAAACTAGGCCATATTGAGCCAGTTGTCATTGGCAACATACACTTTTACAATATTACATTTTATTTATAATAACAAGGGAAAAAATACAATTATTTTATTCACAGTTTAAAAGAAGAAAAACATTTTTAAATAACAATAAACCTGATGTGAAATTTGAAATTGCTTTTCTGTAAAAGTAGTGAATCAATATCCGGATCGGTTGAAGTAGTGGCAATCCTTAACACGTTGACCGCCGCTGCCTAGTGCATATTGAAAATTTGCTTAAAAATAATTTGGCTATAGAAGCACCGCTATATTATTTATCACGGCCATACAAAAAACCACTTCTTTGCAGTTGATTTCTGTTTATTGCTTTTTTTCATTTGCTTTTATTGCTTTTATTTTACCGTGTATGTTATCAGCAGATATGCGGCTTGTGGCACCAGAATAGAAATATACGTGTGGCGGTCAACGTGTTAAGCAATTTTCAAGGTGTTTGTTTGAAATTTTTAACCAATTCTTACTCTTAGTATTTTAATTTTTAAAAGAATTATTGACAAATATTAAAAACTATGTTTTTGCGATTTTTAAATATGGTCGAAAGCAAACTTGTCGGAATACCATATTTTTTGACAATAGCTTTTTTTTAAGCTCCTTTATCAACTTCATTTAAAATTTAAAATTTTGTAAAATTTTGTTAAATGGAAGTTTTACTGCATATTAATTCAAGGTTTAATATGTTATAGTTTTTTATTCTTATAATAATTTATTTTCTCATAAGTAATTTACATGGAGGCCATATTAAAATCTACTGCGGGCCAAATGTAGGCCATGGATTGGACAAGGGGTTGGACACCCCTAGTATATACTATTGAAACAAAAATTAATTAAATTGATATATTTATAATTAATTACCATAAAATCAGATTTATTAAAAATTGAACACCATGGTGAAACTTTATTTTTCTCCCAAGCAGTTTCAAAAGCACAGTAAGTATATATATTCTTGGCATCCTCTTAAATAAATAATTACGTTTATTTTATTTCCATAAACAATGGAACTAATGAGTATATAATATACTAACTAAATGTTAACGTGTAACCAAGTCCAAGTCTCGAAGATATACTTTTTAATGTAACATTAGTTAATTCAGATTCAATAAATTGTTGGTGTTCAGCTGATGCCGTAGAGGATTTTTTAACGTCTTTTCTCCATTTTTGGCAAACTTTATAAAACTAAAAATAATTAAATAGATTTATTTTTAGAAAGTTTATTTTTATAAAATAATTTTTTACTAACACAATGATAATATAAAATTGTATTAAATAATATTAACTATAACGGCAATCAAAATAACTAGTTAAAATGTGTAGTTATAACTTAAGGCATATTTAAATAAGAAATTTATTGGGCACTTTAGTTGGTATGTTAATATGTTATGATTCATACATTAACCTTAAGTTATAACTACACATTTTGACAAGTTATTTTGATTGCGGTTACAGTTAATATTATTAAATACAATATTATATTTCATAACTTATATAGGTATCTAAACTTATGATTAAAAATAAAGATAGAATGGTAATAAATGTTTTAATTTGAAAAAAAATTCTGAGCAAAGAAAGACCATAATAGTCCAAATTTATTCAATATTTTTAAGCAGCTTTTCTTATTAAATTGTCACCACACACATGGGATAATCAAATTTTTACCCCAATATAATTGTTAAGTACCCAGTGTTCAATAGTTGAACAATTTTTTTTTTAAGCAATATAAAAATAGCAATGAAAATAACAATACTTAATTAAAATTAAAAATGATAAATTAATAATATTCTTTTCATAAAATATGAGTTTATATTATAAAAATTTTAATTATCAATTGTATCTCAGAATATTAGTGAGTTTCAATATCAATTAAAATACCTACTAGATAATACATTATATTTTATTTTAAGTTTAAAAGGATGTAGAAAATAATTTTATAATTTACTTACCCTTAATAATGGGTCTTTAGCTAATGGTTCATCAAATAATACTTTCTTAACGTCATTTCGTCCAAACAATCCTGTTGCAAATTGTTTAGCACTTATTCTAGTCCTTTGAGTATCAGTAAATCTAAACTATAAAAAAAGTTAATTTAAAGTACTAAAATAAATAATAGTCATATAATAGCAATATTTTACCAAAAAGTTTGTACTTTCATATGGTTGATTTAATAAATTAGGAAATCTAAGTTGCATACGTTCGGCAAGCGCTAAAAGTTCATCTTCTCCTTCTTTGGTTAATCGTTTTTTATCATCTATTTCTTCATGAGACGTCCATAATTTTATTTCATCTTCATTGCATAATTTGTCTGAATAAAATCACAATTAAATTGTACTATATACATATTACTTACATCAACACTAAGCTCCATGATCATCATTTATTAAGTCAAATCATTTTCTATTAAGGCTATGCTATATACAAACTATAGAATAATCTCATCTTTTAGTTTCAATATATACTTATAGTTACATGCATTATGTTATGTAACCAAAGAATAAAGATTAATCCATAAATTATGTAGACATTAGTATGTTTAGTATATTACACTTTGACTTTTATGACATATTATAGAAACACAATTTACACAACAAAAATAAAGTATGTATTAAATCAGGTTGCACTAATAGCCACCAAGTTGTAGAATCTGAATAAAGATCAATATAAAAATGGTTATTTCATCAAAATCAATTATTTTTTAATTAAAAATAAGTACTTAAGTATGGACTACGTTTTGATAAATTAATGAAAATGCAAGTATAAAATATTGAAAGTAAAGAGTTACCTTACTTACCTATTTCAAGATGACCTTGTACTAACATAATATGTCAATTCTGTCTTACTAACATATAACATATTACATCATATGTTAAGAAAAATTCATTTTATTCTGTTATTTTTAATATTAAAGTGAATTGATCTAATGTTAAATTTAAAGATAAGAATATTCTTGAGGGTGTATTGTAGGATTTTTGGATATTTTAATTTTGAAGCTAATTATGACCATTTTAAAATTGTAATTTGTAACTTGCTATGAAATCAAAATATAAAAAAGGTACCTAGGCAAGTGCTGTACTGTAGATTATAAGTGGGTCACTGTAATGGATGGTGTTAAATTTGAATTCAATGATATAATATCAATGAGAAAATCAAAAAATGACCTGTCTAAGTACCATCTTGATCCAATTTGCTAAAAGATAAGATACTCTATATTGAAATTGAAGCACTCTTTCTGGTGGAAATTTTGTTTACAGGATAACAAAAATATAATAATAAAAATCAACCACTGGCTTCTTTGCTCTGCCCAAAATCTAAAATAACTCACGAGATGGCCTTAATAATATTGTAATATTAAAAATAACAGAGTAAAATCGATTCTTCTAAACTTAAAATTTGCTACCAAAAAGATGTGGTATTATAATAAGATGAAGTTGATATATGCGGGTACAATATTTTCTTATAAAATAGGTATACTACAAATTAATTTCGCTTCGATACTAAATATATTATTAAAATTATATACCTACGCTCAATCAAATTGTTTACAATGTCTTTTTGAATTTCAGGTAATCTGTTTTTGACAAACTGATCTAATTCTTTGCCAGGTGTCCTTGTACCATGTCTTTGAACAAGCCAAATTTTCCATGCCTTACAACCTTAAAGTAGTAAAAATAAATTTAAACAAAACGATAGACAAACATAACACTTGCATTAAATATATAATATGTTATAATATGTTTGGTACATCACACACTGCAATAAAATATTTAAATATTAAATATAATTACAATAATTATATCAATTATTGCACAAGCAAAATACTCACCTTCGAAGTTGACTGGTTCTATATCATGGTTGGCTACATATCTATACGGAGTTTTTGATGATAAATGATGAGAATAATCACTGTACAAACCATTACACTGATCTTCACTATGTATATGGCCAATAGAACTGCACAATATTGCTGTGACTAGAGCTAACATGATGTCAACCGTATCCACAGGTGTCTAGTCTTAGAAGTCAATAACCGACAAAACAATTATAGTAAAACCAATATTATATTATGTAAAATAAATTTTGGACAATAAATCACCTACACTTTTTATTGATGTACTCTACGCGCTGTTACTAAATGTAAGATTTTTAATATTTTTTTTATAGTATACTGTAATACTTTTTATAGCAGTCAAATGAAAAAGTTACAGCAGACACCGCTCTACTACTGCTACATAATATAACAGTTAATTATTTAGTATTTACTAGTTTACCACTATCTTAATTAATATCTTAAATCTTGTAATTATGTAATATTTATATTTTATATGTAAAAAAATAAATAATAGTATTTACATATTGATGATAATATGTGATAAGATAATATATTGTGTATTGTGTACTGCACAGTTGATATTATAGATAATAAATTATCAATATATTCTGTGGTGTACTGTGATTTTTTTTATCGCTGATAAAAGTAATTATTACTTTTAAAATGTTTTATATTTAATTTAATTTAATTTAATTTGATTCGTAGACATAATAGATTCTATTATTATACATTAGATTATTTACATTATTATTATATCACATATTCTAGTATGTCTATGGTTGTGAACATAGGGAAGCACAGTCCATGTCTATGGTTTCATTCAATAAATAAAACCATAAACTAGTTTATAGGTCTATGGTTAAAACTATTAAACTAGTAGATATACCATTACACCAGCGTTGTTCCCTTTTTAATCACGTAGGTATGTTAATTAACTTGACGCTCATTAATTGTTACTTAATAAAAGATTGATGGGCCACACTTCAACATTTCGCAAATTTATTTGTATTTTGCACCTAGACTTGAATACATGCACTTATTATCATGAATCGCTTTGTTTTCAAAAGTACTCAATATTCTATGAAAACTAAACTTTTACATGATGTAAAAAATACGACTTTCAAGCACGAAATTGTACATGCCAAAGGTACGGTGATTAATGTTTGTCTTAAACATGGTATTAATATTCATAGTTAAGCCTGTATTTTCCAATACCTGTATTCATGTATATTTTCTATTTTACAGGGAATTTTGTTATAAAAATCCAATACAAAATAATTGATGGTTTATTTGTTTTATATCATACTGAAGTACCTGTAGAACATAGAGGTCATCAACTTGGATTTTTAATTTTTCAAGTATGTATAAACTATGTATTGATGGGGTCTGATTCATCATTTTGTTCTATTAAAACTAAAAGTAATAACTTTAGACTTTATGTATTATGTATTATATCATATTACCATGGGTAAAACTGATTTATTAGAAAAAAAGAAACGTAGGCAGGTTAGGTTATGGCACATAATAATTTTAACCTTTGTAAATTGTTGTGACTTATTATTTATTTTACATAGATATAGACGAGGATATAGATTATAGAGGACAAACTGAACATTATAACTGTAAATAGGCTTAACACTGTGGTGTGTCCTGGACCCTCTGAACTTCCATTTATGCATGCATTTATTGCTTCTACCTTGTCTTGTGCATATTTTGTTGAGTCCAACCCAGATTTTCCTAGAGAAGTCTGCTTAAAACTGGAGTGTGCACTTTATCTACTTGGATGCCTCCGGGTCCCTCTCTCTGCCATTCAGCCAGCCACGTTTCCTTTGCCTTAGTGATGATCCGAGCTCTTAGCAAGAACGGTTTTCGAGACTTGAGCCTCATATTTACAATTCTGTCTTCATGTATTGGTATTTTTGGATTTTGTCCTTTTCTTTTAGCCCACTGTTTTGTCCTCGGTTTTGTCTCCTGATAAGAGGGGCTGGCCATTTAGTAATTATATAATAATTAATAGATAGAAGGAACAATGTTACAAATATTTTATTTTTCAACCTTAAAGTGGTTTTGCTACAATACTACAATACGTGGTTTAAAAAAAGAAAAATCAAAGTTAAACCGATACTGTACTTAACGAGGTACTTAACATACCTATAGTAGAAATATTATTAACCAAAATAAAGTGCATAGAATCATTTTTATATTGACAAATAAAACATTTTATACACTGGATACTAGGTGTTGGTTTGATTTAAACTAAATATGATATGTGTAGGTATTAAATATTGTTATGATGTATTTACTGCCAAATACGACGTGTCTAGTCTAAAACTTATTTTTCTAATGTTCTCTATTTTTTTTTTTTTTTTTTTTAGGAAGTAATTGACTACTTGATCAAACATAATATACAAACTGCTATATACTGTCCCTTCTTGATAAAAAGTCTGAAACTATATCCAAATGGAAAAATGAATATCATTAAAAAGTTACCTCCAATTGACAAACTATCATTTTAAAAATATTAATATATTCCATGATAATATTAAAGTACTATAGTCATAGATGTATCAAGTATTGTTTATTTGATAGTTTGTATACTAAAAAAGGTATCCAATGTGTCCAAAATAAACTAAAATGGAGTTTGAACTCATACAGTATTACCTTAGAACAAAATATTACTATAGTGCACAACTATCTGGATCCAAAGCTATACAAATTAATCTAAATAGTTCAGTTTATCAACTTTATTATGGTCTATCATTCGTGCTTCAAAATAAACTGTCTAAAGGACTGTCCATACTTGATGCTTTAGTCAAAAGTGTGGATATTGGATTAGCTTCTACACTGGTTATGATCCATGCCCATAAACAATTTGAAGTATATATTTTTTTTAAATAACTTTATATTTAAATCATTAACTATATTAGTTATATTACATATTTGTTGATGCTACAGGATCCTGATACCAACACAATAAACATGCTAGAACTTACTGTCATAGAATTCAGTCCTTCAGAAGCTGTACTGTTTCATGCTGCAAATGTGATGATGCTCTGTGATTGTCTTGAAAAGTCCAAAACTTATGTTGACCAGCTTTTAGCCAAGTTTCCAAGTTCAGTTGATGGATATTTAATTAAAGGTTGGCTTGAACTTAAAAGCAACAATCTTAAAAGTGCTAGAAACTGCTTTAAAGCTGTTCAATCACAGGTGAGTCGTTTTTTAAATGCAAGTAATATTATATATTTATTTGTAAATATAAATATTTAAATATTTTAGAACAATAATTCAATTGGAGCGTATCTTGGTGAAGCCGCAACTTTAGAAATTAGTGAAGCTATTCAGATGCTAAATCAACTCATTGTTAAACTACCTGACTTTCTACCATCTTTTATTGAGAAGTTAAATCTTTACATGAGTGTACAAAAATGGTCTGATGTTGTTGAAACTGCTGATCGTATATTAGGCATAAATTCAGACTGTCCATTAGCTATAATGGTTAGTTAAAATATTTTAATACAATAATATAGTTTATATAACTATTTTTAATTATTTTTAGGCGAAAATTCTATACAACATAGTTGTTGCTGGGAAATATGAAGAAATACCTAACGAGTTTTTCAAAACTATTGAAAAATCAGAACCAAGCCCAAATTTATTTGTCCAATGGTCTTCAGCTTTATCTCGAACTTGTGGTCAGCATAAAACCATTATCAACGAGTGTATTCGTGCTATGCAAATCACTGTTGATTTAGAACCAAGTGTCAATAATAAGCTAGAACTTGCATATCAAATATATTTATCTGGACAATATAAGGAAGCAATACAACTGTATAGTGATTTATCTAATGCAGAACCTATTCCTAAAGCAATGGAAGGGATAATTTTGTGTCAGATTGAAATGAATGACATAAATGTTCAAGTAAATATTTTCTATATTGTATAACAGTTTATCATAGTTAAAACAAATAATTTATGTTATTTTTAGGTTGAAAAACAAATTGAATTGTTAAACGAAATTAGAGGAGAATTAAAATCAAGTGAACTTATTTTCATAAATGCTTATTTTGCAGAAAATAATGAAGTGAAATCAACTTTAATAAAATTAGCAGTTGAGAAGCAATTTGATTCTATCACTCACTTATCATTTGGCCCAGAATACTTGATAAAACTTAATCCAAATATGATAATGACTTTTTTGAAACACTTGTCTGATCGTATTTATAAAGAAATTACCTTAGAAAAGATATTAAATGTTTGCCCTGGACTTATCAATTGTTGGTTAATGCTTGGAAATATACAAAACATAAAAAAAGCTCATAAGTCACTAGAAAAAGTATTAGAACTAGATCCTACAAATTCAGAAGCACATCTTATGATTGCTAATCTTTTGATAAAGCAGGTAAATGGTTTTTTTTTTTTAGCCATTATTATTAATATTATATTTGTTGTGTGTGTGTGTGTGTGTGTGTGTGTATTCAAAAATGAATTGTTAAAATATCTTATTTTTTTTTCTAAGGGTCATTTTGCAAATGCTTCTAAAAGCTTAGATTTAGGTCTTAGCTATAACTTATCGATTAGTGAGTGGCCTTTATATAATCTATTAAATGGACTTGTTCATAAACATTTTGAAAGGAATAATGATTGCATTCAAGCTTTAGAAAATTCTTTGAATAACTTGTCGAGTAATATATATTTAATTGGACCCAAGAACTAAGATGATAAATAAAATCAACAGTAAACTTTTTTATATTTTAGATGGACATGCACTTGAACACAACAATTTAGCTTCTTTGTTTATTACACTAAGTGAATGCTATTGTATTGAAAACAAAATCGATAGAGCAATAAAAATTGTGAATAATGCATATGAATATTTAAAAGATACAAATTATGAAGGAGAAATTAAAATAGCTGAAGCAAACATTTTTATTTACAAAAATGATACTAAAAGTGCTTTAAAAATATTAAATTCCATAAAATCCGATCAAGACGTCTTTATCAAAGTATGTTATTAAATTTATATTCAAGTATATTATATTAATGAAACTAGATTAATTGTAGTTATAAATGGCGCTGTATAATATCAGTATTTACAATTTTTATCTATATAATATATGGTATGTATATTGTATATATATTATTTATGTATATATATATAGTATGTATTATGTACCAAATTGTGTGTGCCCTTGTATTCATATCCAAAAGGCCTAGTCCGTTTACTTATAGTAAATTTATTTAAGTAAGCCTTTTTTTAAATTCAATTATTTAAATATTAGGCCCAAAAAATGAAAGCCGATATTGTTATGAGGACAAATCAAGATCCATTTGAGTATGCCGAATGCTTTAAAAATTTAGTTGATTCTTTTCCCACTGTTGATAATATGATTGAACTAGCAAATGCATATTTAAAAATTCAGGTAAATATAAAGATAATTTTTGCTATATTTTATTTATGATTGGGGATTACCTGCATTTGTTGTATCGTGCGTTATGCTCATTTTTAAATGCTCATTACTCGCTTTAAAATTATAATTTAAAAAAAAATCTATGAATTTTACTAGATAATATTATTCTTAATTGAAAATTTGATAATATGACATTCTGATATCAAACATATCAGAGTTAAATAGATAATTTAGAATATACATTTTGCTAGATGTTTGTAAGATAGAGACAATGCATGCGGATGTAGTGTCGTCTTAATATTTATCCTATTGTTTCGTTTGTTTTAATTATAAAAATAAAAATAAAACTTAATATAATAGGAGCCCGATGAGGCTATTAGAGTAATCAAGAATGCATTGAGTTTGAAGAATGAACCATCAATGTTCTTAAAAGTTGCCCAAGTATTAGTTGTAGCACATCAATATGATGAAGCCATCAAATACTACAATAAATCAGGTACTTTAAACTCAAATATATTATAAATTGAATTAACTTATTTAAGTATGTATTCAAAATATTTATGTTTTGGTTTTCATAGGTAATGATGGTGCATTAGAGATGGCAAATCTTTTGATCAAATTGAATCAGTGTGATATGGCAATTAAAGTTTTAAATCCGCTCCCATTAGAAGTTAAAGTTATTCCCATGGCAAATGTATGTTTTTTTAAAACTATTATTATAAGGATTATTATTAAGTTGATGTCGTACCTGTTTGTGTTGTCTTCATCTTATACACGTACAACATTGACAATTTTTGTTCACCAGTTTCAATATTATGCTGTTAGTTTTGATATAAGAGTAAATTGATCTATTATCAGACTTGTGAGCATTTTCAAATATTAATATTTTACATACTCAAAACACACTTAAAAGGTAAAATATCGTAGAATAGGTACCTAATCTAGAACACAGATTAATTTCTTACCTAAAAGCTTGACAATAGGTCAATTCACTAAAATATCAAAACTAACAGCACACTATTGAAACTGATGAATAAAAATTGTTTACAGGCTGTAACAGGAAGACCTGACAGATGAAATAACTTTTGTTCTAATCAATATTAAAATTTTTTTTAAATATAATTTATATTCACTTGCGTTACATGTATAATATAAAAAAAAATATTTTTGTTTTTTATACTGAAAGTAATATATTTAAATTTTGATTAAAATTTTTTTAGATAAATTAAAAATAGCCAATTTCTGGATCTGATTATAAGAATAATTTTGATGGTAAAAACATTTATCTAAGTCAAGTAATTTATTTTTTAGAATTTTTTAAAACATCAACATTTTTTTGATTAAATTAATTTGGAACCTAATAACTTTTTTCAAAGTATTATATTTGGGAATTGGCTAACATGAGTATATTTCTTAAATTATTTACTAATCATGTAATTTTAACAAATTTTGTCAAACATTTAAATAGCATCATTTTTTTTCCTGTTACACTGTATGTCGTACGTGTGTAAGACGGAGACAACACGCGCGGTTATGCCGTCCTCTTAAAATACAGTGAAATCTTTTAGTGGCAAACAATGCATTAGGTTGATTATAGATTGTTTACCAATTACATCAAACTATAAAGAAAAATTATATTTTAATATTTTATAAATTATTCTTTATTCATGATTTATGAAATAGAAAAATTTCTCAAAACCCAAAATACAGTGAGTTCCGTTTAATGTGATCACCGGTTTATAGAATCAACCATTTATTGGAGTAAAAAATCAAAATCCTAAACCAAATATTGTATTGAAATAAAGATGCTTTATGGAATCAACTGGTTAATATAATTAAAATGGCCCGAACCAATGTGATCCACATTAAACGGTACTCACCGTAATAATTATTTTTATACTTTTATTACTCTATAATTGCCTAATAATATTTATTTTGTTGCATAATTTTTATTAAAAACATAGAGGAATGTAGTTGGTATCCAAATTGAAAAAGTCAAACATTAGGTATCTACTATGAATTCATCTTTTTAGTTGAATTTCAGTGTTCGAAGAACTATATTTTTCGATTAGTATGTTAATTGAGATTTTATTATATACCTACTGGTTTTTGATGTTGTATAAAGTACATATTATATTTTTTAATTTATGTATAATATTGTGTGTATTTACAGGCTTTGGAAAAAAAAGGTAAATTAGATGGAGCACTTGATTTATTAAAACAGTGTTCTTACTTGGAAAATCAAGAGTTGAGCACCAGATTAAAAATATTGAGACATAGTGGTGAGATTGCTCATAAGTTAAATCGAAATGATCTTGCTGTTTCTTTGTACAAACAAGCACTTGTGCATGTAGTGGTAGACAGTGATGAGGCGAGTTCATTAAAGATAAGTTTAGCCAAGTTGTACATGCAAGTAAGTTTAAATTAAAAATATATAATTTATGTATTAACTAGCTTTATCTAAGATAATTATATAATAGAATGTAAAGTAATATATTACAAGACAGGTGCATTTCAAACCCAAGTTGTCAAAAATAATTGAATAGTCTTACAAAATACAAAAATCTGTCTTGTGTACATTATTGATGATAATATTTTAGAAATAGATCTAAGAAATCATAGTTATTAGTTATTACTAAGGTGGTGTCTATTAATCTAAAAAAAATTATGTTTGATTAAATTTTAATCTGCAGATGAATGATTGGAATTCATGTGAAATGATATGTTCTTCACTGCTCAAAGATACAAGTAACGATTTAGCACTGTTGATTGTAGCCGATTTATCGTTTAGACGATGTGATTTTGTAACAGCTAAAAAACATTTTTATAAACTTTTGGAAAAGCAACCCTCCAATTGGGCAGCATTAGCTCGTCTGATAGAAGTTTGTCGTAGAACTGATTGTTTGGAAGAAGTAAAAACATCTATGGCAGTCGCACACAAGAATACTGCCCAAGCTGGGTTTCATTTCTGTTGTGGTTTGTATTACTGGTATGCATCAAACATCAATGATGCAATGAAGCATTTCAATTTGGCCAAAAACGATGCTGAATGGGGACAGCAAGCACTGCACAACATGGTTCAGATTTGTTTAGATGAAGCGACATTAAATTTAAATCTGGCCAATAAGCTGATAACAGTATGAACAATAATATAATATGAGTAGTTATGCAATATTAATATGTCATATTTATTTCTAGGAGATGAAACCTAATACACCAGAAGAACAAAAAAATTATGCACTGTTGTCCACTTATGTGTTATTAGAGTCCAAAGAAAAACAATCTGTAGAAAAAGCAATAAATGTTTTTAATGAATTGTCACAAGAATCGTGCAAGTAATATATTATGCTATTTATTACTTTATCCCCAGAAACTGTTTTCAAAAAATGCTTTTGTACTTGCAGAATTGCTGCTTCGTTAGGTTTGGCAATGGCTTTTGTTTATCAAAAACAAGCACAAAGAGCTAAGACAATTTTAAAAAGAGTTGCATTGAAAGCTACCTGGCAATTTGAAGAAGCTGAGTATTTGGAACGCAGTTGGTTACTTATGGCAGAATTATATTTTCAGTCTGGCAAGACCAATATATGTGTGGAATTGGTTAATAAAGTTCTCGTCTATAATAAATCCTCAATTAAAGGTCTAGAACTTTTAAGTGCTGTGGCAGAAAAAGAACAGAAATATGGTATATTAATATATTTTGTTATTATAAGCACATTTAATTTCTAATACATCTTACTCAAATGTAGACGATGCTGTGGATTATTATCAACATGCTTGGACATTAAGTGGACAAAAGAATTTTAAAATCGGATACAAGCTAGCTGTAAATTTGTATAAATTAAAACTATTCACAAAATCTGTTGAAATATGCTTTGATTTAAACCCTTCAAGTCCAGACCAAGTTAAGTTGAAAAAAGATATAATGGACAGAGCAAGACTATCATTAAGATCACGATAAGTAATTGTGTTAAGACTTAAAAGTTAATCTATTTTATTATGTTAATTTTTCACTCAAACCAAATTAATTTTAAAAAATCACCAAATTGTATAATAAAATGTAGTAATTTTCAAAAATAACTGTATCCTTGATAAATTATATGTTTTTGTCACCTTTTTTTATTTGATTTTCATGTATTGATCTTGTATGAATCATACAAACACACATCGACAGAAAAACTTGATATTACACAATGCAAATAATTAATTACAAACTTAAAATATTTTATTTATTTTGCTGGCCCAATTCAAAATATAGAACTGTTAAGATTTAATAGTCTCAAGAGTCTAGACAACAGGGCTATAGATGTATAAAGCTGTGACAGAGAGTTATAGAATAGGTAGTAAAGTATTATAGGTAGTTTATTATCTATGTTTCAAATAAGTTATAAGTCATTACATGATTATATTATGAATTTATTTTAACACTACAAAATTATTATTGAACAGTGAGTGTGTAAAAGGGAATAAGTAAATTTAGATTGTTACTGTATCTCGTAGAATAAAATGTTCTACATAGATTACATAATCAAAATATTTTGTTTTTGGAATTTTCTAATTTTAAATTAAAAATGTAAGTCTTTTAATGCAATCGACAATCGTACAAAAATGAGAAATTTTTTGGTCTCCTAAAAAGTAATTAGCGATTTTGAGTTACTTATTCCCTTTTAACCTGTGCGCCGTCCAATTAGACAGTATGTACTTTTATATAATATCATATCCATATCATTTTTACAAATATCAATACAATTATTATATATCAATTCATCAACTGAACCGTTATAGCTATACTGTTTATTTTTTAGGGATTGTTTTTTTAGGCATTGGTTGCTTAGGCATTGGTTGCTTAGGCATTTCTTGCTTAGGCGCTGGTTTCAGTGGGGTCGATGGTTTTTTAACCGGGGCTTTGGGTGGTTCTTCTTTTTCCTCTTCTCCTTCTTCTTCTTTATCTTCTAGTTCTTCTTCTTTATCTTCTAGTTCTTCTTCTTCTTCTTCGGGATTTTTTTCGCCGCTTTCCGATCCAAACATATTTAAAACCGGGTTTATTGCGCCGTTAGTAATCATTTTCGATACTCTACTTGGCATTTTGGCAAGCCGATTGGTGGTGCCCACTACGTCTTCGCCAATAGACATCGGTGTGCTAAAAGCAGTTCCTCCTAATTTCGTTACATTTACACCCAACTTTGTCCCTTTTTGCAACGAGGAATACATTTCTTTTCCAGCCTGTTTACCGATAACTTTACCACTGTTGAGTAAATGTTTAGCTCCTCTTGTTGTACTGTCACCAAAACTCGATATCATCCCTAGACTTTCCTTAGCCACTTCCTTCACACCATTTGCCCGGTCTCGTAAGAAATTTCCAAAAAAGTTGAATGCACCGCCGGTTTTTTTCAGAAATCCAGTGACACCGTTTAAGAAACGGACTCCCCGATTGGTGGCCATCTTCTTAAAAGTTTTTACAAATTTTTTACCCGATTCTTTGAAGGTCTTTGGTGGCTCAGCTTCGGCCGAATCATCGTCGTTCGGATTTGTTCCAGGATCGTTATCGACTGGATCAGGCGAAGCCGGATCGTCTGCGGGTTTAGTGTATTTTGGAGTCGGATTGGGTTTTTTTACTTCTCTATTCGTCAACCTCAATTTCTTTGTTTTTAGATCATCAGTTCCGTCAGGGGTCTGAATTAATAAAATAAAAAAAAAATAACGGTAATATTATACCTATTAATTCTAGTTCATTTACTTAATGACAATAACATAATTAATCAATTTATTACACATTGATACACTATAATATTATACAATAGTATTGTATCTCTCTTAACAGAAAGCATCTCAAAATGAGCGATGGAAGACTTAGGCACCAAAATAAGACAGGTATAAGTATCTAAGCAAAAAATAAACCATATCGTACAAAAGCGCCAAAACCCACATATCTGTGTGATAAAATATGTATTATCTGCATAACGATAGAACGTCGGAATTTTTTTGTTAATAATATAGGTAGTCGTAGGTACCTACCTACTAACCAGTGCCGCAATCACTTTTGAGGCCCCGGTTCAAAAATATTTTAGAGGCCCTTTCTGTTTTTACTGTAGGATTGGCGGAAATAAGGGAAATCTTAGCCACCAAATATACCATTAGCCCTCCCCCCCCCCCAAAAAAAAAATATAAATTTATTTTGGTTGTGTGGGAACCTTTGGTACATTGATGTATACAATTTGAGCCCCCTCCTGAAATTTTAATGGATTTCCACTTATGTACAGTAGACAGTGGTAGCAGTATACAGGCATTTTGAGAGTTCATGTATCCAACAAAAGTGTCCTACCCACTTATCATTTTTCTTTGGTAATTGCAACTTATGTAATAAAAAAATGTTTAACTGCACTTGACTATAATATTCAAATAATATATCATTATAATATTATAATTATATCTTAAATATTTGATTAAAAAATAGTAAATGCTAATAATAAAATAAATCCATTTATTTTATAGGTACATTTATTACATTTATAAATGGCATACATCTTTTTATCTTAGGAATTAAATATTTAAATTAGTCGGTAAATTCCAGGGCAGATAAAGTTGGTAAAATTGAAGATAGATACATATAAATGAATCCTTAAAGTACATTTAAATAGGTCACTGTTGTGGATGACGTTAAATTTGAATTAAATTAATATATAATATCAATGTACTTATAAGAAAAACGATTATGTGAGAAGACGGTCAGTCAGCCTATGATATTAGTATATCACTAAGTATATTTGATGATATTTTTGTGAATAAAGTAATTTATATATTATAACCAATTTACGTGGAACCTCGTTTTACATTTTCAATCCTTAGCTGTATAAAAGTTGAACATTTTATACATTTTTAGCTACAAAATAATTATTAAATTTTAAATTTGGTACATTTTGTAACAATTCGAACTTTAAATGCTTATAAAAAAAATTGTGCCTGTGTATTTATAATATTTGTCAACTGCTATATTTTAAGCAATATATCAGAGGTCTTGTATACAATTTTGACGCCTTTTGGCCCAACAAAAATAATATAATTGATATTTATAGGAAAAAAAAAACTAAAAAAAAATTTAAATCTAAAATTTTCCGTCAATGGCACAAAACAAGTACTACACCTGCGGTAGTTGCGGAACTGCTACTAACTCACCAATAACATTATAATATTGTTATTTGTTACCTAGCACTTAATAAGCATTCGCGTTAGTTAGGTATTTTAGTTAAATTAATTTTATAAAATAAATTACAAATAAAGACATTTCATGGGTTTTACTTAATGAACAAAAATATAGATATTTAAGAGAAATTGGCAGTGGTTACATTTCCTTCAGATATATTTGGGATGAAATTCCGGTTAAAAATATATGAACTATGAACTACAAAATATGCAGTTGAATTATATTATTATCGGCATTTAAAAGACCAACTTTATGTTTCTTCTTGCTCAATTTGTATAATAATTATTAAAGTCCTACTAAAATTACAAAGTGAAACATATTTATTTATGAATTTTCTTTCCTTCAACTTATAACTGTTTGCACTAACTCACGATTTTTTCTTCTTTTTTCTATGGAGTATAATAAATACCTAATATGGTGTATTGGAAAAAATTGCTCAACCAAATAAACTATAATAGCTATAGGTGGTACCTACATTTTATAATTGTTTATTAAGTGAACACAATAATGATGTCTTCAGTCTTAGCAATTTTATTTTTATAATTTATATTTACCGTGGCTGCTGAAACTCCCGTGATGGATACATCTAAAACCTGAAACATATTTATTTATTTAGTTTAGTAGATATTTATTACAATATATTATTATGCATAATTATTATATTATTAAAAATATTTTTTAAAATATCAGATACCTAATTTTTGTTTTCAAAATAAGCATATATTACAATTATAGTTCTGTGTACATGTTATGGACACCGTACAGTCACACATGTCAGTTGCTTCAATTAAAATAAATGATACACTATATTATTATATAATTGAAAAAATAAATTTAAATTCTCAGGTGACAGTAGACTTGAAACAGAATTTAAACATAAAACAAAACATTCCACGCTTTTATTGTAAGTAGGTACCTACATCATATTACAAAAATATTGTATAGGATTTTCAAAATAAAAAAATGATTAAAAATTTCCAACCTCGTAAAAATTATTTGAACTTGAAATGTGTACCTTAAACCAATTGTGCATACTTATGTAGTTTTTAAATTTTTAGGTTTCAATAACAACATTGTATGAAGAACCTTGTAGGTTTTCATTATTCAGGTTTTTAATATTTAGAAAATGTGTATGTGAATATTTAGTTATAAATTAAAATAATTACCTACTGTTATTCATTTTTGAATTACTATTGCAACATGAAATAATCAACCAAAACTGTTTTTGATTAAAAATTCCCACTTTCTCGAATTATTTTTTTGTTTTTTTCAATTATTTTGAAAAGTACTAAAAATATTTTTCTATTACGACTCCTTTTTAGTAACAACTAGATCTAATTTTCTTCTAGAAAACCGCTTGAAAGTGTAAAACTAATAAAATCAAACATATTGTTAAACTAATAAAATCATCGCTCCATTCAGAATCCAAAAATACGACCTTATCCTTGTTCGGTATTCTTAAATGTATGTAAAAAAAAAAAAAATAATGAGATAGGTACCTATTGTACAGAAAAGTAATAGTGAAATACTAAACTAGTAAAAATGTCCTAATTAAAAACCTTATTGTAAATAAATAATTAAAAATAATGTGTCATTAAATTAGGTATTAGTAAATAATAATAATAGTAAAAAAAAAATGTAATTATATGAAAATAATAATTATTTACATAATATTATTAATCTTAAAAAAATAAATCTAAATAATAACAAACCTGTAAAATTGTTACAGCCGTACACAGTAGGAATAAAGCTTTCATTTTTAACCAGGAAAACCAAAAACTACCTGTATCCTAAATAAAAAGTTTACCTACCTATTTTCTTCTTTGTGTGTCCTTTATATATCATGTTTAAAACATAAAGTTATCGCTATTATACCACAGAACACGTGTTTATCGTAATTGAAGTCTGCTAAATTGTTTTGTTGTAGTTTACATAATTGCACACTATAGCTTACACATACACAATAATAACAAATAATCTATTGTAAAATATAATGAAAAATGTGTAATATTTGTTTTACATAGGTACCTACTTAAAGTGGCGTAATTTGGCCATATTTTTAAGGGGGAGGGGGATCAATTTTCGTAATTTTTACCTATTAGGTACCCCCCAAAAAATTTTAGTGTCATGCAGAGCACCTCTCAATGTATGAGTTTCAACCATTGTTTGATAGGTGTGTATAATAATATAGATGGGAATATGTCTAAATTATTATCATTATTATTATAAATGTATGCACAAATGGAAACAAATAATTCATAATACCTATCTATAAATTCACATACCACTGATATTTCGATATTTGGATACGTATATTAAATATTTTATATTCTACGGCGTTGCTAGTCGTTTCCCCGCGATAAAATATTATTTGACCGCTCACAGCTTTATTATTGTTCAACAAAATTATACAATATACCTACCTACCTAGTATAATAATATTATTAATAATTGTGAAATAGTGATTAATACGAAGTAATATTATGTCTTAGTCATGTACAGTGGTATCTATTGTTACAACTGGCTCCAGTACGTCAAAAACTAGACGTTATTCAAAAACATTAGGGAGATACCACCCGTGAAATAAACCGGTTTCATTATATAGAAATAATGGGACATTACAATATACCAAGTATTGATTTATAATATTATTTTTTACTTTATTACCTAGTTTTTACTCAAACTATATTATTATGTAGGTATTATATTTGTTTTTTTGGAGTAAAAATATAATTTTATAGTTGAAAAATTAATTTTTAGTTACAAAATAATTTTAAAATTTTGGAGATTTTGATGAGTTTTTCAAAATTCAAATTTTAAAAGCTTATTTAACAACAACTTGTGCCTATATTATATCTTTATTATTTTTAAACTTAAAAATCTTAAATTATTCATTATTTACATAATATTATATGCATATTTGCATTTATATAATATTATGACTACAATTCAATCGAATATTACCTAATACAATTTATTTTTAATTGTTTGTAGCTATCTATTCATTACATATGATTTATGACTATCATTGGATTTTGAATTTTGGATCAAAAATTATTTTGTATAAGTACCCTTCTATTGTTTAGCGCATAATGATGCACATATGATGCAATATAATTTTGCGCAGTTTAATGCGCAGGGTAAAACAGACAATGCGCAAACAATAATCAGCCACAGCCCACAGCTAGCATGTGTGATTAAGGTTATTTTGTAATATTTTTATAAAACAACATAGTGGTGTTAAATAAGTAAATAGTTACATATAACTATGCCAGTCTGTAAAAATAAAACATTTTGGTGGGAGAGAGGGTTATACGACACCCAAATCCCACCCTCGTAATTACACCACTGTATACTTATTGCTACAAATTTAGCTATGATTAATATTAATTCACAATAGTTATTAATTTAAACTATTAAATTTCAAACCAGATAAACATTTTTAATAATTATTTTAATAGGTAAAATATTATAATACACTTATCATAATTTATTTAAACTAAAATAAAAATGATTTGAAATGGCATACCAAATTGGTACCTAAGTACATGTATGCAAGTACAGTCAACTCGCGATATAACGAATTTCAAGGGACCGAGAAAAAAATTCGTTATATCGAAAGTTCGTTACATCGAAATTATATTATACCGCGATATTTTCAAGGGACCGGTAGTTTTATTCGTTATATCAAGATTTTCGTTATATCGATATTCGTTATATCGCGAGTTGACTGTATTACAAGAAAATCGTGACACTGATGAACGGCACTTGACAACTATAAATTTGGGTTAGAAAATATGTTTTACTAAAAACATAATGATTGGAATTATTGAAAGTGGTAACTGTTGATTTGAGTACATTTTCCTTTTGCAAATACATCTTGGATACTTAATTAATACATTATTAGGGTATAATAAAAATTGTATTAAGGGATATAATAGGAATCTAAAAATTCCAAAATTGCATTTAATATATAATTTTGAATATTTTAAGGTTTTTGATAAATAGTATTGTGCATAATATTTACACATTATCTAGCTTTTTAGTGTTTTTTCTGTAACTTATTACTACTTTGTAAGATATTATAAGCTTATTGAAATTTACATTATATTACTATTGCGTTGAAAACAAATCAAACGTTAACATAATAATAATATAAAAAACAACTACTCGCAGTACTCTCAAGAAATTAAATAATATAATATCTTATATTAAATTAAAAGCTTGCTCCATGAAAACAAACTTAGATCTGTTCAGTTGATTATTATTATAACTCAACTGTTGTTTCTTGACACGTATTTTTTTCGGTATTTGTGTAAGATTGATGTTTTTTTTTAAGCATTTCAATATAATTATTTATGATCATCACACGGCGTCCTGAGTAGGCAATTCAGCTACATCACAACTGTGGATCAATAATTGTTTGATATGTTACTTATAATATTTTAATCTTTTTGCTATGCTTATCACACTGCAACGGTTGGAAGGTAAAAAGGCGTAAGCGCCAATTTTCAAATTATTCGGGAGAGTCAAAAAACAACATTTCACATAAATTGTGTTACAATTTACAACCTTAAAACATCGCATCTATATCGTTTTAAAACTTTGTATAAGATTGATTGAGTTTTTAAGTTTTTTTTGAAAAATAGAAAACTGGTATTAATAAAAGAGTAACGACACCGTAGTTACAATATATTATGCATTTAATATATTTAATATTTGTTAATTGTTATTCATTAAATACATTTATAATATCGATATTAAATTATTTTTGATTTTAAAAACTTATAGTAGATAATTTCAATTTTAATCTTCAGTTTTTTACAAATATCAAATATTGTTGCATTTTGTACATCAGCTGCGTTTACCAGATCCGCCCTTTAGGCCTGATATACCCACCAGGCCAGTTATACCCCGGCTTTATATACTCTTTCTTCCCATCATCAGCATCCTCACCATGCAATATATTTCTATTAGTGGACAGTTTTTGTAACGCGTGTTTGGTTTGTCAATATTTCTACCAAATTTATTGTTACCTGATTCATTTTTACCGTCTCCTTTAATTACGTTACTTTCGTAGTAAACAGCCTTTTGATAGCTTGAACTATTTGACATCACAAAATATTTGTACTTATTTAATATTTTATACCTATATATAATATACATATATATACAAATTCAATATTATTTGAAATGGAAACCAATTTCAAACACACCTATTCGTCAATGATTAATTATATTTTTAATCATGGGCGTTCTCACGAGAGGGGGATAGACCCCCCCAAGGATCTTTATTTTCTTACATATTGGTATTACACATTTTGTCTACTTTTGATATTAGGTATATGTTTGTGACTAGTTATTATTTTTTTTCTTTATCGTGATTATTGATATATTATGATAATAATAACACAGTGATAACAACTTACAAACATATTATGTTAACCAAAGTTTGGTTCGTTATATTATGTAATATCATTTTTTGGCTGGTTAAGAATCATTTGAAAAACTTCTCAATTTTTACCTTGACACAGATGTTCATACAGTTATTGCTGAATTGAAAATATGACAGTCAAAGTTAAGAAAAATTGATAAATTTCCTAAAACGGCTATAGATGCATTACGTTTATGTAATTTTAATATGTTCCCTAACATCTACCAACTTTTAAAAATACTATGCACCTTGCCGGTCTCTACCTCAACTCCAGAAAGAACGTTCTCATGTTTGAAAAGACATAAGACCTATCTGAGAAACACAATGACTGAAGTAAATAGAAAATTTATAATGACCATATTTAATTATTTTTCTTATAATTGAAGCGTGTAGAACCATATCGGCCTAACCCACATAAATGTAATTGTGCAGGACGGACATTTATTGTTTTGAAATAACATTGTGTTAGGTTAGCCACCCAAACAATTATGTGCTGCTATCTAGCGGAATAATTTTTTTTTAGGGTTGGACCATTTTGGTTCTGGCATAAAATATAATTCTGTATCATATTTTCAAATAAAAACGGAATTTAATTTTTTGTTGGTTTCTAGGACCGTCTTAATACACTAACATAACTAAAATACTTACATTACGATACACTAATACAAATAACAAAATATAATTTTTCGACAAAATATCGGAATAAGTGATACTAGTCTTTAATTTGATTAACTGCATGTATACCTAAAATGTATTATATATTTTATTTTAACTTATTATTTACAATATTTTTATATTAATTATTATTACTATTTTTTATGAATGAAAATTTGGATCATTAAATTGAAAAATTTAAAGGATAATAATTAAAGTTTATAACATTTAATTTGCTTTTAAAAATTGTTATATAATTTATCTTAAATGAGAAGTAAAATTGTACATATTAATTTCGACTTAATAATAGATTATTAAAATCTTTATTTATTAATTGAAACCAAAAATAGGTTTATTACTGTTTCATTGTAATATTAAAAAAATTGAATTAGAAAGATTAAAAAAAAAAATAAGTTGCTTCACATCTTTTAAAGCATTTAAAATGTTTAATCTTTCTTTTATTTATTAGGTTTAATATAGGTACCTAAAACATTTATATTTTCAATATAAAAATAATTTATTTTTATTTTTTTAAAGATAAATATTTTAATTATACAAACAAAAAAAATGTATTAAAAAAAAAATAGATATGCAAAGGTACGTTACCTTCCATCTTTATTAAAAACAACAAACATTAACACAATATTAGAATTTAGGGCTTCTTCCATTTTCAAATAGTTTTTGGACAGTTATTTAATGAGTAAGGTCAAATTAAAATCTAATTTGGGGTATAATATGAATCTAAATCCGAAATGGTATTTTGTATATTTTCGCATATTTTAAGGTTTTTGATTATTATGGTGGTGCATTTATTATTTACGCATTATCAAACTTTTTATTTAACATACTACTAGCTCTTAAGGAGGTGTTAGATACCATTGGGTTTCTTCCTCAACACATTAACTTTCTCAACATTCATGTTACTTTATTCTGTTTTTTTTTCTAATTTGCTTATTGTAATTACTGTGTACAGATTGTAAATTGTCTTTCTTAATAAAAAAAAAAGCAGGTAAGTGGATGTCGCTCTGCTGTACAGTAGATTACAAGTGAGTCATTGTATGGATTGTATTAGACTTGAATTCAATGATATAATATCATTGTATAAGAAAAACGATTTCTGATTTTGTATACAGGGTATAAAAAAAAAAAAAAAATAATAAACACCATTGTAAAACCAATATCTTCCTCGCTCCGCTCAGAATCTAAAAATAATAAAAATATACTACTCTGCAAAAAAAATATAAAAATTATATTATGATTTAAAAACTTATTTTCCAATATTTTTACATTGTGTGCTTTCCACGTAATAAGGTGTAGCTTCCTTGGCACCGATGACAATTTTTACAATACTTTTTAATATGGTTTTGTTTTAATTTTATTTTTATTACGTGATCGGATGACTTTATATGGATTTTATATATTTATACATAAAGAAAAATGAATAGTACAAATTTAAATTATTCATTAACCATTTTTTTGTTTTCATATATACGCGTTATTGGTATTTATTAGTCCTTATTTGGTGCATAATATTTGCAATTGTCTACTTTTTATGACTATAGTCATAAAGCTTAGTTCTAACCATGACAGATTCTCAGTGGACCATACAATTTCTGACTCATCTGTTGTATCTTTTCGAATCTTTTTTTCGGCGTTTACATAAGACTGGTGATTTTTTTTCCAATCAAGTCTATAATAACTAATAAGTTCCAATAATAAATTATGACCACACGGCGTCATAAGTAGGCAATTTAGCTACACCACTATCGTGGAATAATACATTTTTATTGTTCCGGTATCTACTACGACGTTTCATTGTATTATAATAATAATTTTATTCTATTATCCTTATGGCGATGACGTAAGTTGTCTGTTTAGTATAATATATACTATTAAACAGCGTTGAAGGCACAGTATTTTCAGATTGTAAGTTACTGATTTTTGTGATACTGCCTGCAATTGTGGTTACAACTATATTTATGTGTCATTTTGATATATTTTAACGCACTTCATAATATTACATATTTATAGAAGTATTTCACCAACTTGAGTATTCAAACGTAAATAATTAATTACGTTTGTTTGAATGTTAAATGAATTAATTTTTAATAAATTGTTCGAACATAAAGTCATTGGGTTATGACATCAAAATCATTAAATTCTACATTCATGAACCTAATAATATGTTGTATCTTATAATGCTATATACCTACTTAAGCATATAAATGGCAATTAAATTTTAGTGCTAACTATTTATTTTATATTATTTTGCCAAGTTTATACGAAGTTATTAATTATTATTGTATTACAATAAAAAGAAAAATTGATTTTAATAATATAATCATTAATCGTTATTGATTATTAAATAATTTATAATTTTTATGATAATGATGATTTTTTCCTCTTGAGCAACGAATGATGCTAGTGATAAACATTATATCATCCATCCAGCAAGATGGTTAACTTCCTCCAAGTTAATCTCAACAGGAGCTGGGCCGCAGAGCAGCTCATGTTCCAGACAGCTGTCGACTCGGAGGCGAACGTTCTGCTCCTCAGCGAGCCGAACTACAAATATGGACGCGAAAGCACGTGGTGCTTAAGCACAAACGGACTGGCAGCCATTGCGGTCACTCAACGGACACCACTCACTCACGACGGACAGGGCGTGGGCGACGGCTTCGCTTGGATGTCCTTCGGGGAACTGACCGCTTTTAGTTGTTTCTGGAGGCCCGGAACAACCTTGCAGGAATACGACTGCTTTCTCGGGCAACTCGAGGGCGCCATCCACGCCAGGGGCAACGGCAAAATCATCCTGGCAGGAGAATTCAACGCGTGGAGTATGGAGTGGGGCTCCAGAGTCAACAACCCGAGGGGCCTCCTCCTGTCAGACCTCGTCAGCAGCCTCGGGCTGATCCAAGCGAACACGGGCTCCACTCCGACTTTCGTGAGGGGGACGGCCACGTCCGTGATCGACGTCACCTTCTACCAAGGCCTGGACGTCACAGAGTGGCAGGTCCTGGAGGCCGAATCCCTCAGTGACCACGCTTACGTCAGCTTCAGCACGACCCAGGAGCAGCCCGCGTCGGCACGGCAGCCACCGCTACACGAACCGCTCCGAGGCTGGTCCCTCAGGCAGCGGGATGCGGAAGCGCTGGGCCAGTACTTCAGCACTACCCGCCTGGAGCCAGTCACCGCTCCAACGGGAACCGCCAAGGCCTTGGCCTCGGCGAGAGCCTTGGACGAATACCTCGTCGGAGCCTGCGAGGCGTCGATGCCGAGGAGAAGACCGGGGCCCCCGAGGAAACAACCCGTTCTCTGGTGGACCACCGAGATCGCGGAACTCCGCCGGAACTGCCTGGCACTCCGAAGGGCATATCAGA
Source organism: Acyrthosiphon pisum (assembly GCF_005508785.2). Taxonomy (NCBI): domain Eukaryota; kingdom Metazoa; phylum Arthropoda; class Insecta; order Hemiptera; family Aphididae; genus Acyrthosiphon; species Acyrthosiphon pisum. The sequence continues at coordinate 135,790,690 of NC_042494.1, forward strand.
GCGCCCTGAAGCGTGCTGGTCAACCCGGAGTCCAGGCGGCCAGAATGGACTACTCTACCGCCAAGAGAAACTTGCGACACAAGATCGGAGAGGCGAAAAGGAAGTGCTGGTCCGATCTGTGCAGCCAGGTCGACGCCGACCCATGCGGCAAATCATACAAGATAGTAATGAGAAAATTTGGCACCCGAAACCTGGGAGCGGCCTCCAGGGGCAGAGAGGCTGAGATTGCCAACACCCTGTTCCCCGCGGCTCCCGCAACGAACTGGGATGAGGCCCCCTCCGCGGCAGTCCACAACATGTTTGAAACGTTCGACCCCGCGCGCGACACCCTAGAGCTTGCCAGGACCATCCCGTGGTTCACGCGAGATGACCTGACGAAGGCGGCCACGAGACTCTCGCTGGGAAGATCTTCCGGACCGTCTGGCATACCAAACGAGATCCTGAAGGCTTTCGTGACTACGAATCCAAGTGGCGCTCTAAGGGTATACAACGACTGCCTGCGCGCCCTCACCTTCCCACCCTGCTGGAAGAGGGCCCGACTCGTGCTGATCCGCAAAGGCCCCGATAAGCCGGCCGAGTCGCCTTCCAGCTACAGGGCCGATATGCATGCTAGACACGCCAGGGAAGCTCCTCGAGAGGCTTCTCCTGCAGAGGCTCGAATCACACCTCGACGCCAACGAGGGAATTAGGAGAGCCTCGAACCAGTACGGTTTCCGCAGGGGAGTCTCCACGGAGACAGCCGTACAGAAGGTCCTGGACCTCGAGATGGAAGTCCCCAACGGCGTTCACCTGATAGGATTTGCCGACGATTTGGCTGTGGTCGGTGTGGCTAGGACGGGCTGACAACTAGAGGATGTCGTAAATCCCACCCTGGAGGCGATCGACGGGTGGATGTCCAGCAGGGGCCTGGAGCTCGCGCACCACAAGAGCGAGGCGGTGCTTCTCACCCAAAGGCGAGCATTCGTCCCTCCTCGCCTCGCGGTGGGCGGGCACCACATCGAATTGGCCAAGAAACTGAGGTACCTCGGAGTCATACTCGACCAGAGGCTGACTTTCGCGCCCCATATCGAGACCGTTGCTGAGAGGGCCTCCCGCTCGGCGGTATCCCTGGCAAGGTTAATGCCGAACGTAAGGGGCCCGTGTCAGTGGAAGCGGAGGCTCCTCTCCTCAGTGGTCTAAAATCGCCAGAAGTACGGCGAATCTGATTCGGCCCCAAGTGAAGCCGCCCTGAGGGTGATACGGGCCTACCGATCCGTCTCCAATGAGGCATCCCTGCTGCTGGCGCGCATGCCACCGGCCGACCTAGTGGCTCTAGAAAGGATGAGGATCAGAGACCGGTTAACCGCACCCTTGGACCCCGGGGCAGTCCGCCCATCGAAAGCGGCCATCAAGCGCGAGGAGAGACAAGCGACCCCCATGCTCTGGCAGAGGAGGTGGGAAAGCAGCAGGAAAGGCGAGTGGACTCGCCACGCGATACCCAACGTCAGGAGGTGGATGGAGAGAACGGTTGTGGGGGTGCCCTCGTCGTATCACATGACCCAGGTGCTGACGAACCACGGCTGCTTTCAGCATTACCTGGCGTAGAGGGACAGGGCTCCCAGCGCCGCGTGCAACCACTGTGCAGGGGACTCCGACACAGCAGAGCATACACTGTTCGTGTGCGAATACTGGACCGAACACCGCGCCGAACTGCAATCTCGGCTCGGCCACCAGCCGACCACCGCTGACCTCTCCGATATACTGTGCGGGCCGGACTTCGACGTCCTCCCCGCGGACTCCGAGGAGAGAGCCGCCCTCTTGGCCGAGGCCGACAAAAGGCTACGCCTACTGTACAAGATGGTCGAGTCCATAATGAGCCTCAAGGAGGAGGAAGAGAGAGCTCGCCAGGCGCTGGAACCAGGAAGACGAAGACGGTGACGACCTGAACGAGTCTCCAAGGCCGGCGGGCTGAGTGCCGGGCCGCGAAGACAATCATAACCACACCCTTGAAACTCAGCTCCCCGAGTAATACTCCCTGGCAGTCGGATACCAAACTAGCAAACGCTAAGGAAGGGCTGCCTGGTCGTGGGGGCGCGCCCAAAAGCGCAGTTATTGTATATCAGAAAAGATGCTGATCTCAAAAATCAAAGCCTGCTTACTCTCCGAAATGTTTCTGACCAACAGAAAAAGAAACACACATCATTGTAAAACCAATACATTGTTTCGCTTCGCTCAGAATCTAATAGGTACAATATAAATTAACCCAATACTGATTACGGGGCGTAAGTGCGTAACATTTTAAATTCTGAACAAAAGTCTATTGGTTTATATAATATTATATTGTACGTATTATTTATTTATTTTTTATTTTATGTATTACCTAATTTTGTATTTTGTATACAACTGGTTCGCAAAAAAACATTTTAAGTGATTTTATACAGTGGAAAAATTAACTATCATGCAAAACATTAAATTATGCTAAAATTATTTTATTAAATATTAATAGCGGTACTTACTCAATATTATTATCCGTGATAATTGTACATAACATTAATAAGAATGCTTTAATATTTATATTAATCTTAGACTAACTAAACTTAAAATGTTTTGTTTGTAAACTACGTATAAATTATATGACTTCAGTGTTAATATAGGTATCAAGTACTTTAAATAATTTGTATATAGTTATCTATAATATACAATAGAAAATGTGTTTGTAATAATTGCAGTATGCAGCTATATTTTTTTCTAGTATATTTCCCATCAAGGCATCAACACTACATTTTACATAATTCCTGTTAACCTACACAGAAATATTACTAAATTCAATATTTTAGATTCTGAGAGGTACAATAAATGTATTGATTTCACAATGATGTGAGATTTGTGCCTGTCATTACTTTTTGGAGAATTAAGTATGCTTAAATATTATACTTCTATTCTGTTAGCAAAGTGAATTTTTTTCTAATTCTTTTTTTTTTTTCGGGGGGGGGGGGGGGGGGTCAAAAGTAAACATTTTATAGTAGTTTTCTGGAAAAACTGAAATTTTTAAACTAAACCAGTTAGACAAAACCGCATCTGTTTTTTGGCGTACCTAACTCAAAAACTAATATTCTTAGATACTTTAAATGTCCATAAAATGTTTATACAGTGGTTTTTCATACAATATTATGATACAATTTTCAAATTGTTTTTAATATTTAAGATATTTTTTAGCTCTTTATAGGCTTGAGACATACAATTCTTTTCAATTATTGTGAATAAATAATTGTCCCTCAGTCAAAAACCACTTTTTTTATAAGTAAAAGTAAAAATTTAATTTAATACAAGGTTCCTTATACAATTATATTATCTTAAAACAATTAATATGAGAGTTGAATGTAAGTTTGTAGCTTATACAGGTACTACTACTACAGGTACCTACTCAAAAACTACTTAACTGATTTTGTGAAGATTTCAAATCATGCTTGGAAATATTAGGAAAATGTAGAGAGTAGTTTGAACCACCCTAGATTTATATCAAGTGCTATATCCAATCCACTGCAGGCTAATTGTCAATGTCGCTCGAATCAGCTCACAAACCGAGGTACACCGCGGACGTAAATTTGCCCGTGATCTGAGGTAACCAAAACCAAGGTACACCTATTATGCGCTATTATTTATATATTTTCATTTTTTCAAGGCCGAAATAAAAAATACAGCAAACATTTACGGTTCATCCGAAGTTAATAGACCCAAAAACTACTGTTTATAGAGTTACCTATATCAAAAACCACCGGATGGCATATTGTATCCATTCCACCGTAGGTTTTGCATTAAGTAAAATGGAAAAACTTGGTGCAACATTCAAACTTAACAGTTAGAAAATATACACTTACGTACGCAACCCGGGGTAAATATACTATGGTGAAATATAATATAATCACCAGCTAGTCTCGCGGGCAACGCTGGGCGGGATGACTATATAATATAATCGAACGTATCCAGACTCACTGACTGATCAATGTAAAGCCTAAACAATACAACGATAGCTTGAGGTTAGCAATTTTCACGGTACATTCGTACCTTTATGTTATGAAAGTGTGCAAGAAAAAAGCATTTTCTGAAATTTTACAGCACTTTTTTTTTAATAAAAATAATAGACCAGTTATTAATAATTAACTAGACACTTCGTATTTTTTGTGTCGATCGTAACTGTGATTAATTGTATTCGATTATTAAAAAAGTATCAAAATAAGATAAGTCGTATCAGTTAATAGTTTTATTAAATCATTATATTATAATATTTTTAAGAAAATTTAAATAATATGTAAATTATAGCATAATATAATGCGTACAATATAATACTAAATAATAATCAATATAAGAAGTATTTCACAAATTTCCCTCAACCAATAATATTAACTAAACTATTTGATTTTTTGTATAAAAAAAAGGATAGAAATATTATTAGAATCGAGAAAAATTAATGGAATTGGGTGTTAAAAAAATAAAAACAGAAATGTTCTCTGAACAAACTAAATATTATTTTACAAAAAACATTTGATTTCAAATTTTTGTTTTTATTTATTTTGTTATTTTTTCAATCTGTCACTAATTAAAGATGGATTAGTACATATTATTTGAAATTCATTTTATTCCCATTAATCTAATCGTCCCACTTTAGCTTTTCATCCATTTCTGGTCCGAATTCACCAAATCCTGCACCATCACTTTCTTCACCTGTACCATACTCTCTTGAAAATCCATTACCTTCAATATAACTATCAAATTTTCTGCCTCCGTAATTTCCAATATTTCTATTTATATTATTACTATTTGACTTACTTTGTCTTTTATCTCCACTTTCTTCACCAAATGTTGTACTTCCAACTGATCCTCCAAATGTTTTCTTTCCACCACTTCCATTCATTTTAACAACGCTAGATATTGAACTTTTATGAGTTCTCGATCCTTCACCACCAAATTTTATATTTTCTTCACCAGATCCACCTGTTCCACCCTTATTTTTTCTACCTAAACTTATAGATCCAACTGATCCACTAAATCCTCTACCTTCTTCGTCTTCTTCAACACCCGATCCACCTTCTCTACCAAATCTCATAGATCCAATTGATCTACCAACCCCTATATCTCCTTCTTCTTCCCCGCCCAATCTACCTATTCCACTATTATTTTTACTACTAAACCGTATAGACCCATTGGATCTAATAAGTCCTCTATCTCCTCCTTCTCTCCCATCCGATTCCCTTGCTCTATCGCCATTTTTTCTACCTAATCCTATAGGTCCAATTGATCCACTAAATCCTCTACCTTCTTCTACTTCTCCACCCAATCCACCTTCTCTACTTTTTTTTTCTCTACCAAATCTCATAGATCCAATTGATCTACCCACCCCTATATTTCCTTCTACCCCACCCAATCCACCTGTTCCACTTTTATTTTTACTACTAAACCTTATAGACCCATTGGATCTACTAAGCCCTCTAACTCCTCCTTCTTCCCCGTCCGATCCCCCAGCTCTACCACCATTTTTTCTACCCAATTGTATGGATGCATTTGATGTACTGGATTCTCTATCTCTTTGTTTTTCCCCACTCGATCCACCTGTTCCACTTTTATTCTTTCTGCCAAATCGTATGGATCCATTGGATCTACTAAACCCTCTATCTCCTCCCTCTTCCCCACCAAACCAACCTACTCTACCATCATTTTTTCTACTGAATTGTATAGATCCAACTGATGCACTAAATCCTCTATCTCTTCCTATTTGTTTATCTTCACCATTTCCAATAAACATTCTGCCTCCACCATCTCTACTTAATTCACCAAATTTTCTGGTTTCACCTTCCCCAATAATTCCCTGTTTAGCGCGTTTTCCAGCCTCGAAACTAAATTTGGTAGAACCACCCGTTCCACTTACAAAATTATTTTTTCTAGACTTATGACCTCCTCTATAGTTTTCCACTTTACCTACTCCATACGCTTCATTTTCTCCAATTTTAGATTTATTGCGTAAACCTTTTTCATTTCTTTCATTTGATCCTACACCAGTGCTATCTACTAAATTCAAACCATCTTCACTAATTGACCTACTTAATCTATTTAACTCTCCCAATTGATAACCTTCATCTGAACCACTCGATCGCTCCAAATTATTCACTTCATTTAAACGATTTGTATCACTAATTTTATTTGTTTCGTCGTAAATATTTGATAACCCAGGTCCATTAAAATGAACTGGAATTTCAAAATTTGGAATGGTTGTTGAAGATAGTGATAACTTAGAACTCATTTCAGAGGGTTGAATGTTAGTAATTATATTTTCCGACACGCTGGCATCGTTATTATCTCGTTGACCAATTTGTTTTACCAAAATCGTATTTGAATTTTTCCCCAAACCTATGTTAGATGACATTTTTGTATTCAGATTATCAATATGACTTGTTAATGTACCTCCTGATATTCCAAAAGGTTGTCTTGTTGAAGACGTAGACTGTTGCTGTAAATTGCCATTATATGTAGGTACCTTGAAATTTAAAAACTCAACATTAAAACGGAAAAACAGTCTAATTTAAAATGGATATAAAATATTTGTTTATTGATTAATACTGTTCCTTAAAATATGATTTTATATTATTTTCGATAAAACGAAAAAATGACTTTAGGTAAGCTGATTGCAAATATTAGTTATCTGAAATACTTTCTAAACTAGTAGTTCTTGATTTATTTTTTTTTTAAATATCGATTGAATTTTGAAAGAAAAGTTCAATGTTATTTTGTGTTGTCCAATCGAATATTTTCTTACAAGTAAATAAATAATATAAAATATACATTAAATAATTATAGTCAAATCTAATCAATATTTACCGATTGACTTTTTATTGATGAATATATTGTGCTCGGGGAACTCCATGAAACTGAAACTCCAGTGACATAAAATATCTAAAAAAAAATACAAACGCCAAAAACAATGTTTTCAGATTTTCTTATGTTTATTTAAATTACAGTTTTGTTACCTATACAATTTATACAACATTAAACTTAATTACAAATTATTCATAAAAAGTTGTTAAAATTGAGTATTTTATTAAAGAAATTAATTTGAAAATAAATACTATGAAGGTTTAACAAATAAAAAAACCAAAAAAGAATTTAAAGTCCAGTAGTTAGACACTTATTATACAACATTTTCTTAGAGCAGGACTGAATGCATTATTATTTTGAAATTCATTAAAACAATTTTTAGCGATATATTAACATGCACTTTCATTTTCAATATCTGTAGACTTAAAATTACTCATTTAGTCATTCGTTATTAAATTAATATGAGAAATGTTATAGTTAATTGAGCTATCTATTAAAATATAAAAATGTATTGTATAATTAATAAATTTAATGTTGTACAAATAATCCATAGTTTAAATTTTAAATAGTGAAATTAATAAAAAAAATAATATACAATAATATATTCAAGCGATTATTATCATAGAGGACTGCACTTTTTTTTTACTTTCACTTACTTTTAGACTGCTAAACAGTTGTTCACATGAGTTATGATGAATCAGAATAAATTATTTAAATTTAGTAAATTATATCTTCTATATGAATTAACTACTCTAATCCTACAACTTATCTATTATTATATATATTTATTTCAAAACCAAAAAATTGGCTATATTAATAGTACGTTTAATCCAGAACAATAAAATGAACAAATAAAATATTTCAAATTTATATTTATATTTATATCATTAAGAGAATACATTTTAAAACGTTTAAGAAATTTTAATAATACTATTTCTGATCACAGTAAATTATATAAAGTAAATTTGACTTATACCTGTAGTAGGATCGATAATGAAGTAAAATAAACAAGGTTGAGAGTCATCCTCATACGTTCTACTTAACTGGTTAAAAACTATGAATGTAATATTATACGGTCTATTAGGTATAGGTACATAATATATGAACTTTTATTTTTTAGTTCCCATATAACCTTTTTATACATCAGGTAAAATGTACAATTGAACACCATTACATGGTTTTTATTATATTGACATATCTATATAAATATATGCCAACCTACAGCAACAATAACGATGGCATATTATCGTTTCTGTTGTTTGTCCAAGAACTATACGTACCTACCAACATTAAGCAGTTAAGCATACATATATACGTTTTAGTTAATATTTTTTATTAGTGGTAATACTACAAATGGTTTTAATTAATGTTATCACAATTGTTACTTTGAAGAACCATTGAAGTGAAAAACAAATAATTACGAAAAATGAACTACTTCAAAAAATTTTGAAGAATATAATAATTTGTGATCGATATAGGTTAAGAGTCAAGACACAAGTGTTAAAAATAGGTAAATTTTAACTGTGCCAAATTTAAATAGGTAGTATCTACGCTAAAACGCATACTATAGTAAGCCGGTATTTGTTAGAAATTAAAATATATTTGAAAGACACTGTGGCTGTATATTATAGTATTTCATCTATGATAATTTATTATTCATCTTGTCTAATAATGTGTTACAATTTTATTATACACTTATATTATATAATTGATGTATACATTTATATGTAGTGAGTATCTATTATTAAATCACTTTTATCAAATCCTTCGGTAGGTATTTAGGTATACTAGTATATTACTTAAACATAATAGAATAATATTTAATAATATGTAATTTATGTTTTATTATACATAAATGACAACTCAAAAGTCATAACTTTAAAAAATAATAATGTGTGTCTCTTGTCTTTCAAACTTGATTGTCACGTCATACTCGTGTATGGTGAAGTATTTATCACAATTTATCATCATAATATATCTTATAAGTCACTAATCTTTTGGTTATATTAATTATCATAAACGTATATGTTTGTGTAATAGTTTAATATAAATATTGCAACTATAATTCCTAACTAATAAAGTTCAATCCTGTTATAAGTGTCAAGTAGATATTTTGGATATTGATATAGGTAGTATAATTTTTTCTATGATTGAAGTTTGTTTTTTTTATAAATATGATATATAATATTATATATAATATATATCATATTTATTAAAAGCTGTTTTCAATATTCTTATATAATAAAATTTTTCTATTGTGTTTTAACATATCTTTAACAATTTAATACTGTAGAATGTATGTCATAATATGTATTATATTCTATTATGTTATTAATTTATTATATAATATGTATATAATTCTGTACTGAAGCCATATTTGGCATTTATATCAAAATAAATAAATAAATAAATATAAATAGTATCCTTATTCCTTACTCATTTTAAGGGAAATTAGTGATCTTCAAATTGATTTCTTTTAGTAAACTTACTTTTAATTCATAACACATTTCTTCACATAATATACTTTTTTTTCTTCATATAATTGTTTATTCCTATACAATTTATTATTCATCACATTGCTGTAATAAATTTTAAAAATATTTTTTTTTATTTGTTACATTTTGAACGTTATTAATGAATTGTAAAAAATTTTATGTTTTAAGAAATTATTTGACTGAATTATAATTTATAATTAAAAGTAACGAATTTTTTTTTGCATTTTTACAACAGAAGAATACAATATATACAAAACTAAGTTGCCGTGTCTGAAACCTCGATTTAAACTAAACATTGGAATCGGCTATAATTCAAAACAGAATATTATTGAACATTTTATTAATCTCAACCCAGTAAGTAATCCAGCTGAAATAGGTATATTATAACATAACCTTCTTGAAAATATTATTTTACTATTTTATGTTAAGTACCTAGAAGTAACAATTATTAATTTTTAGGTAGGTTTTTAGATAATGTATTAAAACAGTTTTTATTATTCGTCTTATTCTACAGAATATAATATATAACAAAATACTAAAGTAAATATATCGAGCTGATGATTGCATTTAATTTTTAATGATAATATAGTTATTTATGACAGTGTTTGTTAATTTGTTGATATTGATTACGGGGATGCAACAGTTGTATAATATAATTATAACAATACATTTGTTTGGTACTATGTTAGATTATGAATATTATAAAAAAATATGCAAATATTGTATTACCTACTATTATTACTACCTATGGCTCGGTTCATTCGATTTTTTCTCTATTTAATTATATATTACACTGATGCCGATCTATTTGATGCCGATGTTTTTCTTGTAAGCTTTCCTTTGTAGATTTTGTCATTTGGATTGTTCGTTGTCTTTGATGACTGGTCGGTAGCTGACTGCTCTTGTTTGATATTCATTTCCATCATCGTCGATTTCATTCTCGACAGCAAATTATCCAGATGACTTTGCATTTCATCAACATCAGCTACCTGTTTAAACAACACAAATTAAATCAATCTCTACCGAAACAGTTAATAATGTTTTACCTTTTTCGTAATGACTAAACTCCTGTTTTCCGGTGTGAAACTCTTATAGCTACCATAGCTACCATAGCGGGCTACTGTGGGTGGCGGATAGCGGACTGCTGTGGATCGCAGATAGCGGGCTGCTGTGGGTTGCAGATAGCGGACTGCTGTGGGTTGCGGATATCTGAACATAGACTGAGCCTGTGCATATCTGTAGCTGTTGTATGGCCTAAAAATCTGTGAGTAAATTTCGTACTGCGATGACACGTAGTGTAAAGATATAAAATATATAAACGAGATTAGCACAAATTTCATGATAAAAAAAAAACGAGAAAACTTTGATAAAATAGAAATGGAATGATTGCGAACTCGGAACAGTGCCGAATGTGTATAATGTATACCTAACACCGTTTTCGACGTTCAAACGTGCACATGTTCCTAGCGAAGTAATTATTTTCGGCAGACACTATTTGAACCATTGATTTTAAAATATGTATAACTGTATTTATTTATGTAAAATGTAATCGATTTGGCACATTATGCACAACTCAATTGCCATTGTACGTGCACGCCATAACCGTCGTTCGACATTCTGTAAGTTGTAATAATGCATTACAACATCCAGTGCATTTTGTTTCAAACTTTCAAACCATTATTCCTATTATGTGTTTATTTTAATTGACATTTTCTCGATTGTGATTTATTTATTTATTTTTGTTTTAAAAAAATTAAATGAAATATTTCATACATAATAATATAGTATAATGTTGGATATTTATTTGAATAATGATATTATTTATATGTGATCTGTCAATTGTGATTTATTTATACAATATTCCACATAACGTTTTTTTTAACAATAAGAACCATTTTTAAAATTGAAAATATTAAACGCAAAACATGTTTAGTATTATTTAAAGATTAAATTCTCACCCACCATAATTAATCAAGATGCTATAAAAATAAAATATAAAACAACAATAAGGATACAATAAGAAAACTAGAATAAATACTCCATGACTAATGGAAATGTACTCGTCTAAAGTTTAAAAAACGACTCAAGTCAGTTTCCTTCGGTGTCGGATAAAAGTAAAAAATTAAAAACCAGTAGTATAAACTATAAACGATCAAAATATGATTAAAAAATAATATTTCTTAGAGAGTTTCAGAAATAGTGTCAACTCACATTTTTAATAATCCAAAATACTCGTTATAACTACGCGTGTTCGCGATATTTGTATTAACGATAATCAAGTACCTATACATAAGTTGTCTTGTAAAATATAGATATTGTTTTATTATATTATAATATTATTGATTAAAAGTCTAAACATATTTAGGTTATTCAAAATATAGTATAAACTATTTCAGACAGTATAATATATTCAACTGAATATTTACATAATAAACTATACTTTCAGTCCAAATGTATACAACTTTAATATGCTATTAAAAAATGGTTGTAATTGTTTTATTGGAATACACTGTAAAAAAAAAAAAAAAATAATAATAATAATAATAATTACATTTACCTTCTACACATATGCAAGTACCAACGAGTCTCATTGATTCGTAATTATACAGTCGTTCAACACTATATAAGTAGACGTATGAATTTTAATTTTTAAACGACTATCGCACCTAAAGTCATAAACATTGGGTAACCTATGTACAAAAAAAAAAGTTCTCTAGTGTACAATCATAATATTATTATGCTCTGGACGATCTGGTTTGTACTGTATTCACAATTTGTCTTTTTAATTCTTGCAGACTCAACAAACTCTATGACGATATTATGCTTGAACCCAATAAGTAAGACAAAAGTAAGTATACTTACAACCTACATCATTACCTCGTCATAAAAATTCCTCCACTTTTGGTCCAGCAACCGGTTAAATAATTGGATAATTGTATTTCTAAAATATTAATTTTCTTGTAAGGAATATATTAATGGTATCCTATTATTTTGTCAATTTAAAAAAATATAATAATATTATATCAATGAGTCATTTTTAGAATGCATTTTCTGAAAGTTTTAGAGTAAGTTAAATTGAATTTGTTATATGTATTATTAATTTAAAAATATATTCAAATTATTAAAGTATTTAAATACTTATAAAACTAGTTATATTAATCATTATTAATCATTATGAAAATTATTTTTTCTTTATTTTAACGCTACAATACTATAGTTTAGAGTAGGTACCTAAATGATGAAGTTTTGACTTTGTCGAGTTTGGATATTTAATGCATATTATTATCTCGTATTAGTAGTTTTCATAATATTTTACAAAATAAAATTATTTTTATACTTGCTTAAAATCAACATTAGTTCAGATGTTACATATAATTATTATTTATTCTGGTTTTCCGTATGCATTGAAATAAAATTATAATTTGAAAATACAAATTTCAAGTCAGAAAACACTAAAAATGATGAAAAATAAATTATAATATATTTGCATCAATACGGTTTGATTCTTGACTTATCGATTAACTAACAAATTGTTTGTATTTTTGTGTAAATTTATAATTTAAACTAAATTTATTTTCAGAGGCTTATGTACACGAATTGGTACCTGACGAACACGTTTCCTACTGCATTTCTAGTGTTTTTTGTGAACATTTAAACATATTTTTAAAATGTTTATGGTATTAGGTAGGTTGGAAAATTCACGGCCCTATTATACAAATCAATTATGTACCTATGTTAGTAAATTATTATACAAATGTTTCCATAATATTTTCACTTAGCGGTTGCTTGAAACAGTTGTAGAAATTAATATTTTCATACTATTTTATCAGTATCCATGATACCGGGCTGTATCAATACATTTTTTATGCATCTATAGTGAGGTAATGATCCCTTAAACATGATTTAGGAGCCCATGATGGGTCGATTAAATTTTCTTTAACCATTAAATAAAACCCAGCATGAGAATAATTAATATTTTTTTTTTGTTTGTGTTTAATAATTGATTTAAATTTTAGAGTAAGTTTAATGGGCTTGTAATGCCATTCATTCATCATAACATTACCTATATTGAATGTTCAAGAAATAGTCGATGAAATCAGCAAAACCTAGGAGCATAGAGTTTGATTTCTAAACTATATAAATTGTAAAAAATATAATATATTACAATATAATAACCTATATAAACTTAATATTATTAAGTTAATGCATAAAAATAAATAAATGTTACAAAATAAGTCGTGCACCCGTGATATAGATTTCTGTATAAATACATATAAAATTGGTTGTTATAAATTGTAACCTATGTTTTTGAGTGGAGGGAGAACATTTTTTTTAGTCATATTCAATGAAATCCTAAATACGCCACCGAATAAAATACAATTTTGTATGTTAGATTAAAAATAATTTTGAATAATATTTTTTTTTTCGGTTTTAGTTCTTATATTATTATCTGACGAATATGTAGTTGAACATAATATAATATTATAGGGAACCATATAAAGTATGGGCAAGGCTGAGAGTCGTGTGCAGACTGTTATAGTTACGACGGTGTAAGATTTGATAATCGCGTATGATTGTTTAGAAAATGTAAAAATTATTTAAACGATAATAATAGCCTTAGATGTCGTCTAAAAAAATTTTATACTATAATAATATCAAACAAAATAATATATTATCCTATATCCATCTTATCACATGGAATATAAATGGAAACTTATTATACCAACATGTTGTAACCATACCATATTATCAGACATATATCTTAAAATATAATATTATTATCATCATTGGGACACATATTATTTATTTTATAATTTAATAAAACGCAATGTATAGAATAAGCTATACAATCATTTGTATGTTATATTTCAATATTCTTATATCTTAATGGTTCAATTATAGCCTTATCAGATCACGTATACATTTATCTAAAACAAAAACAGTTGTACTTAATCCGTTTTAATCAAAATAAGCAGCGGGAAAGAATTATTATGCGTACGATGAAAAAAAAAAAAATAATTCCGTTATTTATTGTCACATTACAATACACTATAAACAGTTTTAATAAATTACGTAGTGTTTAAATATTTATTATTAGAGTGATAAGACAAGTTCTATTTACCAAAAACATAATATTTTTGACTTAATATATATTATATTGTATACATAATAATATTGTGTGGACAGCTAGGTGTTTTAAGAATTACAATGTATACATTATAATATGTAGATATTGTAGATATAATTGTGCAAACAATGTTTTGGTGGCCTCGGATGACAATTAATATTATTATTGTTTTAGACACGGGTGAAATTAAAACGAGACTTTGGCGATCAAAACCGTGAAATCTACAGCCAAGATTACCGTGTTTGTGGAGCTAGTTGGACGGGTTCCAATTTCTCTTAATGAATTAAATCCCGCCATTAATGCATTTAGGTCCCATATTGATTTTTAAAGGTCGAAAAGGTTATTTAAAAAAAAAATCAAAAAGTCTTAATACAGGTTTTCGGACAATATAAAACCTAGTTACTATTTACACAACGTCGTTTTCCACGCTATTTGCTATTGCACGCTAAGATGCTTCAGTGCGAAAAAAATTTAATTAAAAGAGATAAAAATATTTAACAGAAATAACAGAAATCCACGACTTTCGAATGTCAACAGTGCAATAACCTGATGGAATAGAGTAAATTGCGACCGGATTTGGTGTTACAAAACCTTTCTAATAGGTAGACATTCAGATTTCATGTTTTAAAACATTTCAATGAACCTACATAAATTAAAATTAATGCTTACGATAAACCGCTGATAGGGTAAATTATTTAAAGAACAATGTACCTACTCATTTTTGTGTATTCAATAATAAATCGTGTGCAAATTTTTTTTTAAATACACTTAAATACCAATTAACCAACAATGCGTGTTTGTATATATTTCAAATTTGTTATAACGACAATATTATTTATCTAAAGAATTTAATGAGTTGAAATATTTCATACCAAAATTTTGAACTGTGGCCCTAATTGCTTATAATATATTAAATAAAAAAAAATACGGTTATTGTGTATTATTATATTAAGAAAACAAGAGGTTTAATTTGCTTAACGAACAAATATAGTCGATTGTTATTTTACTAATTTTCATAGAATTATCTTTACTTTATTTTATACAATATGACTAACAGATTATTAATATTATTGACGTAGGTAATTGCTTTAAATTCTTTAGTCCTCGCATGATATTTTACAATAAATGTACTCAGTGATTTTAGAGTGAACTAATTTAATTTAACTAGTTTCAATCTAGTAAAGACACATTAATAAAATACCATCCATACAATTAACCTGCATTTATTATACATAATAATAGTATGATTTTATTAAATTGTAAGACATTTATATTTTCAGATTTTGTATTGTTCTTATTTACAAATTTATATTGTGTAAAATACATAAAAAAAAACCGATTTTTTTAATTAAGAATTATATTATAAATGTCAATACTTTCCTAATTATTGATTAAATGTTAAAATATATAAGCTAATATTTTACCAATGGCATTGAGAACATTTTATACTCCAACAATACTTGAAAGTTCATTGACTTATATTCTGCAAAAGTGTCAATACAAATTGTTCGTCTTATAAATCATTTATATCACATTACATATTATTTTGCTAATTACAATAACGATAGTATAAAACAATTTAAAGGAATAGTAGATTGTTATTGTAATATGCACTCATATGAATAAAATCGTTCTAAATTATTTCATTTTGATTATAATAATATGTTTTATGATATTAATGTAGGTATTAGATCAATCAAAAAGTGTCTTCGTTTATTATTTTGTGAGCTAGTATAATTTATCAACAAACGCAATATCAGTAAATTACATTTATTCATAGGTATTTACCATTAAAACGTATATTAATTTTCGTTATAAGATAATGTATAATAATATGTGAACATTGTTAGTTTTAAAAACAAATTCAACTTTTATAATATTCTACCATATTATACTATTATACTAAAAAATATATCGGTGTGATTTCGTGTTTCAGTAGTTTAAGTGGGTCTTGTCAGTAGCTAAACATGCCGAAAAACAACAACGAACGGTTAACGGTAAAATTTGTGAAGTTTATGGAGGGTTTTATTTTCCTCAAAATCAAATTTCGCTTTTAGAGGTGTCTATCTATGTATAATTTGTTTTACCGAATTTTCCAGCTAAAGTTTATATTTATAAGTTTGTTGATATTATTATTATTATTACATATAATATTATTATGTATGTATTTAGTTTATACTATTATTTGAAATTCGTCTAACGATAATAAGAGTGTTTTGGTCGCATCGGCGACCAGTTAAAAACAGGTGTGCTCGCCGTAATATTTAGGTCTTCTTAAATCCGTCAAGATTCCAGATTCGCAAAAAAACGGTATATTATTATTAATATATTGACAGAGCGCAGCTGCCGACCGCGTTCCGTTGAAATTTAAAAAAACCAGACGGGCGCGCGTGACATTCCGACCACGGAGAGAAATAATATTAATAACAATAATTATTTTATATTATCATTATCGGCGGAAAGTTTTTAGTTCCGTTCGGTGTCCGCAAACGATCGATTTCATATTACGATGATTCAACCGTATAATATGATTCGCGCGTAGGTATAATGTATACAGTGTGATTCACCGTGTGTTTTTACCCCCATTTTTCCTCTAACAGTGGACTTATTTGAGTTCTGATTTTTGGACTTTTTAAGTATACTTACTTGAGGACCATATATCTTCAATTATTTAGATTTACCTAACTACACTAAGTAGTATAATATAGCATAAACTACTCGTTCGGATTTTCACCACAACAGGGGGAGGTGAGCGATGTGCGAATCACCCTGTATGGTATATAATGTTGTGCGCGCGCATTAATAATATTATAACGTTAATGTTATTATATCGGCGAATAGGAAATCCGTTGGCCGACGATGTAAATTATTGGCAAATGTGACGGATGTGTAGCGCGGAATGCAATATTAACGTGGTCCGGGGAAAGGCGTTTACGATACATAATATAATAATATTATATGGCCGGCGAAAGTATGTCCGGCTTGCCACTGTCGGTATAATGTGTGTGTTGTGTGTGTGTGTGTGTGAGTGTGAGTGTGAGTTATAAGGAAAAACACACACCGGTCCGGCAATGGTAGGCCGGTTTTCTGGGTCAAAGAATGCGGGATAAAGACCTTCGGAGGTCGTTCACTCACACTACGCGCAGACGACGGCGGCAGACCGTACATAATAATAATAATAATAATAATAATAATAATAATAATAATAATAATAATAATATTATAATACATATTATATTCTTTCTCAAAACGCACATAATATTATACTCGCGCGCGTTTAGTATATATTATTATTATTATTATTATTATTATTTTAAGTGTTGTTTTGCGTGCTGGCCAATAGCGTCGTCCACGCTGGTTGTAGTCGTCGTCGTCGTCGTCGTCGTCGTCCTCCTCCTCCTCCTACTCTACTTCGCACCTTCGTAATAATTTTCATTGAAATCGAATTTTCAATACTTACCTACATCCACCACGGACGGTTGACGTCATTTCTAAAATTATGCTTCCGAGTCCCGCCTGACGCAGTCACGAAGTAGGTATCCAAAAAAAATCAATAATATTCAACTCGTTCGATGAAATACATAATATTACACCCGTGGTGATAATAAATTGCTTTTTATAATGCATTGGCTCGTGGTCTTAACACAATACGCATCATTATGATGGTGCGTATGGTCAATGATTGTAAATGGAAACATTCAATTGTTGTTATCACGAGAACTTACCTGCGATATTCACAATCATTTTTTTTTGGAAATATCTATATTTTATATCTACATTACTACTATAGCATATTATGCCATCGATTCGAAAAATAATATTTTCATGCAAACTGCAAACCACCGTGTCGATTAAATATTTTGATCAAACTTCCAGGAGTTTACTATACGTTTCTAAACTGCAAATAAACTTTCTTTCTGCATATTATATATAGATATAGATTATAGGTACTTTCTTGCTCTCTGTCGATCGATACGAAAGATTTGTTTTTCACTGTCGAGAAAATATATCAAATGAGAAAAACTGTTTGTCATTTAGAATTGTATTGCTACGTGCGGTACTTAACGTTTAGCTCAGTACATATTCCGTGCAAAAAAATACGTTATCGACGAAATAACTTAAATAAACTAACGCCAATACGCTCATAACTATTATGGATCATCTGAGTAATTATCGAACTGTATAGGAAAATGATAACATAGGCACTCGATGAAAAAAACAGTGTTTTCAACAGAGTGTATCAATATAATGGTCATTACATTTGTTTTACCTATTCAATAGATCTGAATAATTAGTAGGTACCGTGATATTATTACTATATATACACCACTATTGTTTCCAAGCGTCTCCGAACGTTTACGTCAACGGTACGAAACGTTACAAGTAATAAGTTTTGAATCAGTCATACTCTCGTCGAAATAATATAGTACGGACTCTCAAGACATTTCAGAGACTTGTTGAAATGACATTGAACGTTAAGATCAATCGTTGTTCGCGTGTGTCAGGCACAAATAAAGTGGCCAATGCATTCGAGATTATTGTTTAAAGAAATCGCGCCGTGTCAGCAGAATGAATTAAGTGTACCTACGTATTTTGTTCCGGATGCCATGAAACGTTCTACTACTTTTCTCCCTCTCACTATCTTTCTCTTACTCACTCTCTCTCTCTCTTACTCACTCACTCACTCTCTGTCTCTATCTCTCTCTCTCTCTCTCTCTCTCTCTCTCTCTCTCTCTCTCTCTCACTCTTTCTCTCTCTATCTCTATGTCTCCAATAAACTATGCATTTCGTGCGAACAACAGCTGTTTCTCGAAATCAGATTTATAACTGTTTCCACCGGTAAACGCGCATATTATACAGATAGATACACGCGATACACTATATACGAGTTTGGTATTAAAACGTCGCGTATGTGCATCACGTAGGCGGTATTCTCAAAACACTATAATAAGTAAACTAGTTTATTGCCTTTTTACTCGGTCAGTCGGAATGATTATTGGTTTCCGAGATTTATTATTTAAGGCATTCGTTTCGACCGGAAGCGAGGACATGACGAAATAACGCGTGATGTATATTATTGTTTCTATATTTACCCCGATGACATATCCCACGCGGCGGTGGTCGTTTCACTCGTCCCAGTATAATAATATTTTATGTTTGGTTTCCTACATAAAGTATTATAAAAAAAATAATCGAAAAATGTCACCATTATTATAATATATTTCATGACCTTTTATAGTTGATTTATCGTCGTGTTTTCGGCGTCATTTTATATTTCAATTGCAAAGTAGATCAATAATATTTTGTCACAATATTTGACTTGGCTTCGAAGCCAAAACCTGCAGTCTGTTAGTCTGTTATATTTCGTATAGATTGCAAACGGACCAAAGTACAATCAATAAATAAACACCACATTTATAAGTTAGTGTTTTTTTAAATAAAATAATGTGTTTTTAGAGTTTCTAAAGTTATCGATTTTTCTTGGATGTCCTACACCACAGACAGTTTGATAAATCCGCAGCTGTCATAAAAACAGTTCTCGGACTGTTTTGTCCATTTCGACCATTTTTTTCGCTCATTCGTCTCCTAAGTACCCAATTTGTTTTTGATCACGCCAAACCGACATTAACAATAGTAGGTACCATAACGGCACAACCCAAACATTAATCAAATACATTTTAATGTATCAATTTTTTTTTTGAACTTTAAAACCATAATATTCGGACAGTTCATATTTAATCATTATCATATTATATTTAATAATAATATAATTCATCAGCCTTTAAATAGTTGATATGGACTATTCATATGAAAATATTTTTTTAGTTGTAATAAGGTTTTAATATATTAATTGTGAAAAAAAGGTTTATTCAGAACTTGATTGTAATTTAAAAAAGCATTCAAGTATTTTTAAGCCCATATCTGAACTCAAAATTATATTTTATGTATCGTCATGAAATAAATTGTTGTCATCAAACATAAGTATTAATAAGAAGTGGGCTAACATTATTAAAAATGTTTTGATTGATTGATTAAATAGGTGAACAATAGTATTTATATTTCAGCGAACTGCCGTTAAAAATTGGACAAAAATGCAGTGCATAAACTCACACTTAAAACAAACAAAAAAATTATAGAAGAATATAAGTATAATCCAATTGGTCGTAAATAAAATAACGTAGTTTACCTAGTCCAGTGGCGTATTTAGGAATTTAGATAGGGGGGGGGGATGAAATATATAATAATAGGTACACTCAATAAATACGAATATAATATACATTTTTAAAATCCTCTAACTTGTTGAGTTTAGTGTGGATCAAGGTAAAATAAGAATTAACACAAATTTTATAGTACCTAATAGCATTTATTATAAATTCATACTAACGACAATCCCGTGTTTATAAACAAAAAAAATAGTTAATCCTGTTTTCTATTTTTTTGGATGCTCAGTTCATCGACAAGCTTATCTGGCATGATTATTGTATTGACCGGTGACATGCGAATAAAGCCAACACATTAAGACGACGCTACACCCGTATGTGTTGTCTCCGTCTTACACAATCACGACATAACAAATTGTCGTTCACTATTCTCAATAGTGTGCTGTTGGTTTTGATGGCGATAGGGTGAAATGACCTATTATCAAACTTTTAGTTAAGAACATAATCTGGGTTTAAGCGTGGGCGATTTTTTAATATTTTATTTTTCAAGCGAGATATGAGAATTTTTAATTTTTGATACTTCACATACCCTTATTTTTCTCGAAAATGAAATCCTTTTGATAATAGGTTGATTCACTCTAGTATCAAAACTAACAGCTCACTATTAAGAATAGTGAACGACAATTTCCTATGTCGTGTGTGTGTAAGACAGAAACAACACACGCGGGTGTAGCGTCCTCTTATAAGGGTCCGTATTACAATAGTTAAACTAATGTTAAACCGCGGAATTCGACTGGTAAAATTTAAACTATGATTGTAAAACGGGCCCTAAGTGTCTAAGTCGGTTATAATAAACAAAGTATATAATAATTACTATTTAATTTATAATTATTATTCAATATTAGATAGGAAAATTGATAAAATATTTACTTCTGTCATACTATTTATTAGATAAGACTTAATACTTAATAAAAACTTGAAAAACTTCGTTCAGGTGTAGGTATAGCAGTTGATACAGGCAAAGTACAAAATATTTTCAAGAGTTCATGAATATTTGGATAAACCTCTTTATCACAAACATCTAAAGCATGTAACCCAGAGGTGAATACAATGTTTTCAGTCACTAAAAATAAACCCATGCCCTATGGTAAATCTACAGTCCTCATGGTAATTTTGTTTTATTTACCGACTATTTATCGGGTTTATTATAAACACTCATGCATGAAAAATAATTCGCAGAGAGTTCAAAAATATAGTATACCATAACACCATAAAGATATATGTTTTTATTTTCCGATATTTATGCCACGAACGACTAGTGGCGTATAGTACCTATATCAAAGCGGACAAATTACCACGGCTAGAACATTTAGAAAACAGATATAGGTACCCACTTAAAACTTAAAAGTAGTATCATATTGAGAAATACAGAAAATAAGTAAACTTAATTTTACAAAAAAAAATCTATCCCCCATATCCCCCATATCCCCCATACCCCCCCCCTTAAATACGCCACTGACCTAGTCTATTAGCCTCAGATCACGAGAGTTTTAGGGTAAGACGGTAAGGTCAAATCGGAAACATATTTCAAATGGAGTTGTATTCATTTATTTCCATTCGTGTTACATATTTCTATAAATATAGTATATAGGTGTAATATAAATATAATTGTGTGTGACACGCGTCTAAGACGCTTACAAAGTATAATATTATTAACCATTCAAAGACGTTTGAGCTTTAAATTTACAAAAAAAAAAAAAAAAGAATAAAAAAAAAATCATAATATGTGAGACATAATATTTTTATACAACAAATAGGTATTATAATGCAATACTATTATAGTTGCCTGCACTCTAAACGTTACAAAATATGTTTGGTCATTGAATACACAAAACGTGATAAAATTTAAGGCAAAATTAACACGATCATTAATATTATATAAATATACAATGAAATTATTGTGTGTATTATAAATTACAATAACATTATTAAAGTGTGTACTTAGAGCAGTGTATATTTTGATTACGAATTACTGTGTTGTTATCATTTTCAGTGAGAGTGCTAAAAAAATAAAATCTGAAACAAAAAAAACAAATGAATATTATTGAAAATAGTAAAATGTGTGCACGTATTAAATGTCATCAGCTGGGTTAATATAATATTGTGATCATTATATAGTTTGAATTAAATCTGAAAATGAGAATTAAGCACTTTTCGTCCTTTACCAACTAATTTTTCCTTTAATCTTATATTTTTCATTCTATCCGAGTGAGCAATAAAATAGCTCAAAACGTAATATTAATCATATATTTATATTTTATATCGAGTTTCAAAAATGTACTTTTGTCTAATTACCTATTGGTAACATCACAGTGTAAGAGTAGGTCTAAGAAAAAACAAACAGTGAAAACTGAACAGACGTAAGCAAATAATCAAATTTAAATAAAAGTTATGTAAGTAATAACTCATTTGAAAATAATATTTACATATTGATATATTATATGTTATTTGGATTAACACAAACCAATAAGCGCCACTTAAAATATTTTTTAAAATAATATAATTATATATTTAAATAATTGACTTGTAACAAAGTTAATTACTGCATGCATAATTTATATGTAAACAATATGACAAGTGTGCACTGTGGAAAAATGTACAATAATATATTTTTGTGTACCCATATTATGTGTTTATATTGTTAAAATGTTGACCACAGGTAAACGTATTATTGAATGATTATTGTAAACATAATACCTTTGATAATATTATGTGAATGTTTTTTCTCATTTTTCTTGTTTTTTGGTCTCAATACTTGGTGCTTTGGATAACGTTTTGTCTGATGATTTTTGCCGTTCTACTTTGCCTTTAAAAATATAAATATAAAAACAGATTTTTATTATTTTTAATAAACTGTCGAGAATCGTATATCTATTTTGGTTGATATTTGCGTGTATTTTTTTTTTGCACAATCTGTTCAAAAATAGAACAATAAGTGAATGTGGTGTATGAGAAAACATTAATGATATGGTTCACATACTGAAGTAATCGCTTGTTGGAGGAACTTCGACTTAAAAATTTAGCCTATAATTTATTCATAATAGTATTATTTCTGCGAACAATATTACACAAGACTAAATATTTTATACAAAATTGAATTTGTAGTGTATTTGAAAATCAAAGTCTACATAATTTAGATGAACCTTTGTGCTCACACAATTGTATGATTCATAAATGACACGTTATATTTTATTTATTGAACACGGTAAGTTGTGTATACATTTTAAGCACTTTAATATTTTCATATAGACATAGAGTAATGCACTGTTATATTCGTACGATATATATTTTAAAACATTACAACGTAAAATAAAAACACAATACGTCTGTAAAAGCGTTATTCAACAGTTATCACAGCAATTCGATATACCATTGTTCGAGTAAGGGTGAAAAATATTATGCAATGAAAACAACATTTCTATAATATGATACCGATCACTTAGGTTAACGTCCCGCACAGGTATTTGTTATATACTCGTAATAACAATAATATATTGTATTAATTAATGATGACAGTTTTGTTTTTATTCACATTCAAGAAATAATAGTCGTCCGATTTATGGTTTCCATCTGAACATAAATTTAGACGAATAAAATATTCAATAATGGTTTAAATTTTGACTCGACAATCGATGACGCATTTGACTAGCTCTCACATACCGTCTAACTGTGCAAAATCGTTCATAAAAACAATGCAATTTACTGAAAATGCACGTTATTAGTGAATCATAACTCATAAGCAATTTTCAATACAAAAATTACGCAAAATGTTGACAAATAAACTGTGATGGATAAAATAATAGAATAATGTACTCTAACAATAAATAGAAGGTATAATAGAGGTACCCACCTAATATAATAATTATAAAGCGTTGGAGAGTTGACTGAACACGGGTATTGTATTGTTATTCATAATCATTTTGTTATACTCGTGTTTATTTATCATTATTATGTACTTAATACACTAAAACGCATCTTTGAATATGCAAAAAGTTATAAATCAATACATTTATTTTTATCAATCATCAGCACCTTAGTTTATATTATATTAATATAATAATAGGTATACTGGACAGATAATCTATGATTTCCCTACACAATGTAAAAAAAAATATTGACCAAGTATAAATAAAAAACTAAATAAAGTTCCTAAAAAATAGTAAAATGTGTAATGTCAAATATTATAATAAGAAAGATTTTAAAAGTGTATCATAATATATTAATATTTGCATTGGATTGATTAAAATATTTTTAACTGTTATTGTCTTATTAAACCCTGGAATAGAAAAGATAAATGAAGGTTAAAGCATTTCTTTAAAAACATATATTTTAGAAAATGTTATCTATTAATTATTATATTATACAATAATACATAATTACAATATTACATAATATTCTAAATTATATAACAATATAATAAATGCCCATAATTTATTCTAATGCTTGCAATCATTTTAGTACATTATTTTTAATTAAACTATTGAGTTATTATTATTATTTTTTATTGATTCTCCAAAATACATAATATTAAACATTATAATTAGTATTTGTCAATTAATAAGTAGTATTCATTATAGGTATCGCTATAAATATTACAATATTTCTTTAATTCTGTATAATGCGTTTTTTGATAAATCTACTCATTACAATTTATTTTGTTAAACTTCAAACAGTGACTAGTTTTGTTTGGAAATTATTTAAAACATATGGCATTGTGGTTTTGTAAATTTTTTTTAACTTGCAAGATAAACAGATTTATGTAGGTAACAATTTACACAATTTTTAAAAACATTTTTCCATTTATTTGTTTATAGAATAAAAACTACGTAAGTAACAAATAATTATAATCTGAATTTCTAAACGTATATGAATGTCACATTCTTTGCACCCTGAAAATATCAGCAAACATGAATGTAAACACTACACACACACACACACACACACACACACACACACACACACACAATTCTGAATTCCACGAATTGCTCATGTTACCTTGACCCGACATTAAGAAATTTCTTCACCTACATTATCATTTACTACGCATCACCAAAATAAATATGTTAAACACATTACTGGATTGTAAACTCCACAGTTTTGCAATATTTATATAAAATAAATCCCACTTTGGTTTCAAAATAAAATAAGATCAAATAGGTACCTAGGTAATTATTATCACGCATGGCAATTAAAATATTATGTAGCATAGGTTAAAATATGTTCTGATTTAACGACATTTACAGATTTTACAACTTTACAGTAATTATTATGAGTAAGAACATAATCATTATTGAACAAACTTAACTTTACTCCTTTTCACCCAGTTTATTGGTCTTCAATTATTGATAATATTATATTATTGTTCATAACTGCCATTATATTTTAAGTTTTTATCATATTATTTAAGATAAATTGAACAAGTAGTTTAAGTAGGTATTTCACGTTTTCTCACACTTTTTAAAATACATGTACACATTAAGACCACCGTAGTATTGTGATAGTTAAACATTTAAAATATATTAAATTGCTTGGCGC
The DNA here is from genome assembly GCF_005508785.2 of Acyrthosiphon pisum. NCBI lineage: Eukaryota > Metazoa > Arthropoda > Insecta > Hemiptera > Aphididae > Acyrthosiphon > Acyrthosiphon pisum. The sequence continues at coordinate 135,816,915 of NC_042494.1, forward strand.
ATAAATTATTATAATAATATTTCATAATGGTTATTATTTTTTTCGAAACAAGGATTTGGTACATATGGACATTATGTTTAAATGAGATACACAACACTTCAGATATAGAAAGTGTGTTAAATTGCTTATAGTTTGATAATAAATATGTATGGCCTATGTCTTACGACGCATTAGGTCGCTTATATGCTAACATTATTGTCCGAATGACCTTTTAAACGCATAAAATATGGTTTTGAGTACGAGTCGCTGGGACGTCATGACTTTTAGCATCAAGATGGGACAGACAAATATTAACGATATCATAATATTATAATCACTATCGCACAATGTGTGAAATCTTTTAACATAATAATATTATCTTTCGTAAGCAAAAAACAACTATTTGTACCCACGTGTAATTTTGTATTATTTTCCAAAGCAAACACGACAATCTATGATTTTCGTGTCGAGACGTTTTTGTGGTCTTCAACCGTTCGACTATAGATACGTCATAATATCGCATAACATAATATTATAAGCATCTACCTAACATCAAAACGGAGGGTGAGTGCATATTATTATAACACGTTATTGTGATATGTGAACGGGAACGACAAACTTTCACGGTTAACGACTGCATATGAAATCGCAACGAAAGCGGAATGATAGTTAATAATATTATGTATACACGAACCGTACGTTAACTATATACGTATTATATTGTAATAAAATGTAGAATCACGAGGCGATCTCCGGTGAGGGAGTGAGAGCGAAAAAAAAAAATCGGCTAGTTGCAGAGCGTATAATATTGGATTTTAGTGCCCATATAATTGATCAAATATAATAATAATACTTTATAACGACCACCGTCGTCGAATTTGTCGTCGTCGCCGTCGTGTGTGTGCGGTCATGTCCACTTATAATTATAGAGGAACCCTGCAATTCCGCCGAGACGCGTAGTAAATAATAATATTATTATTATTATTATTATTATCATCGTCTTATCATCATAACAATTTATAATATATAATAATATTATAATATTATACCATAGAGTATTATTCTATTTATTATACACTCACTGTTATGTTTTTTCGCCATGTGCCTGGCCTTGGCCCTCTCCACTTCCTGCATGGCGACGTTCGGGAAGGTGCCTGCGGACAAACATAATATAACGTCGACGATAGATGCAGCGAGTACAATAATACAGTATAATAATGATATCAAAATATTATATAACAGGTATTTTATGCGATTATAGAGCGTGTGACTGTGGGGGTGGATTTCTCAAGAATGAGGATACGGCGCCGACAAAACGAATCCGTTACGGAGTAGGTGACAGGGTGGGTGGTGTTGGGAGATACGATTCAACAGTGTCGGTCAAACGGGTAGGGGGGGGATAGCTGATCCCCATGACATTTTTCAATGTTTAAGATCTGATAACCATAAATTATATTTTTAATAGGTAATCAAATAGTGAATGTTAAAAAATCAGCCATATCAACCCCCACCACCATGATAAGATCTTTTGACCGCCACTGCGATCCAATCAAAGGGGGAAAGAGGCATCGGTGAGCTAGGTAAGTATCTGTCATGTGTAGTATCAATGGGTATTATAATATGGCATCGTAATGTTTCGACCGCGCGGTGTATAATATACCTCTCTTGCCGCCCAGCGCAGACGGTCCGTAGTTATGTCTCCCGGTGGGAGACGACGAGCTCAGCCAACAGTAAATGGTGATGGCCTTCGTAGTACAGGTGGGGTGTTTAAACGTCCGCCACTTTCGGCGGATGAAACGGACGCGGAACTCAAATGTCGTGACAAAGGCCTACCACGGCGAGTCATCGGCAACGGCGGCGACGGACGGTCGCATCTCGCAAGGTCTCGGAGTCGCACTGACCGCCGCCGACGTCCGGGGAAGGAGCTGTCGATATGCGCGCGAAACGGCCGTCGGGCGCAAGCGCCACCACCGCCCGCGCCGCCCCCGCGAACGCGACCTCCGGACGGCGGACGACGCCTTCGCCGTGTGTGCGTCTCGCCCGCGTTTGTTATATTATGTTGTTGTCGTAAGGAAGAAGGTTTTTATTATTATTTTTCTTTCTTTTTTTTTTCCACTCGACCCCTCGAAATTTATGCGCATAATGTAATATAATAATATTGTTATTATACGATTTCACCGTCAGACTATTTTTCAAACAGACATATTACACTAGAATATAATATATTATATATAAGTGTATATTATTATATACGCGTATGACACGCTGCGCCACGAGCAAATGTGCCGTTATGGTTTTGTTTAATTTAGTTTGGTCCGTTTCCGGGGATCCTCACTCCCACGGCCGATAAAAACAATATTATTATCATCATTTACCCAACGAGTATGATATGTACGACATTGACTCCATCATTTACTGATATATCATTTTTGTCGTTATTGTAAGTACCGAATGGTCTCACAAATCGAGTTGTTTTTTTTTTTTTATTTCTTTCGTTGATTTCCTTTTCCCGGAACAAATCATTCTTTGTCTCGTTACTGCACCTCACTGCCGTCGTCAAACTCTGATGTTATAATATTTTCCGATTAATTATTATTTTATTTTTTATTTTTTTACATCTTTATTGTATTTAAATAATTAAGTCACTATCTGTTTACAAAAAGTGGCATCATCGCAACGCATACAATAGAGATGACAGAGGAAAACAAATACCGTCGTTGAGGATCCCCTTAAATATATCTCTCTTATCATTTGTATACGTTTAATGCTTTCAAATACTTTTGTGTTTGAGTGTATTTATATACTTAATAGCTTTCAAAGAGGCTACTGAAAATCACCCTTCTGCAGAGTAAATTTCACTAAACTTCAAGTCTTAGAATCGAGTATTGTTGTACTTCTTAAGTACCTGACAATGCTTGTTTATAGTAGAATGTATCTACCAAGAGGGGTGAAAACTGTATGTTATTTAAGTGCTATCTAGTTCAAGGAATAATAAATACTTCCTAGATAGTCATGTGATATAAATTTTGTTTCAACAACAATATTAAATACATCATATCAATAAAATACAATTTTCTTTTGTAATTTTTAGTAATATATTGGTACAAAACTGTATAAGTAGTCGTGTATCATCAGATAATATAATATTATCAATAAACCATTGCCAACTAATATAAGTACCTAATAACAATGCAACGAGTAAAAGTGTTTGCAAAATATTTATTTCTAGTTCGATGATTCCATAATAAACACTATGAGTCATCAAACTATTGCATATTGAGTTTTATACAAAGTCAATGAAATTGGGTCAAACTTACTTCTCATATATAATATTATATTTTAACAGTTTTGGGTATCTTTCTACAACTTGAATGTTTAACTTAACATTGTGCAGATAAAACTTTAATTATATGAATACAATTTATTTATTTAACAAATAAATTCAATACCTCACAAAAAGTTTCCGACACTCGCCATGGCTGCAGTGTTACCAGCTAACCAAGTAAAATTGTCTTTAGACGAATTATAGTATATATTATGATTCATAATATAATACCGAATGAGTGACGTGGTCCCACGAAATTAACTTAAAGTCGTCTTCAATGAATTATTTTTAAATTAATTTTAATAAATTTAACTACCTACTGATTTTTATTGTTAGGTTAGGTTAGGAATTTTGCGAATATTTTTTTAATACGATAGGTAATAATATGTTCTGCGTTAATTCCAAATATGACGAATTTGAAAAAGACTTAGGCTAACGTAAATGTTTGCAAATATTGGATTTCGTTAAGCCAAAATAACGAATCAGTATTATTATTGATAACTATTGGTACAAGAATTTCGAACATGTGTAAATATTTAATTGGTTCGTCACACGAATAGCAAAGTAATTCTGAAATTTAAACGTGTAACAATACCTACGAATGTTCTTTAGCTTTACAATATATTTTATTGGAGTGTGTTAGACGTTCCGATCGTTGCACGTACTTAACGAATTTTGGACTGTACTTCTTACTATACTAAGAACTGGGAGACTATATATTAAACAATTAAACTTCAACGTTTTGAACTATCGGGTAAGCAGCACCGCGTATATCTTGGATATATTGACGAGTAGATCCGAAATCCAACAGGTCGCGTACGATTTGACAGCTGCAGTCCGCGGAAAACAAGTTTCTAAAGTAAAGTCAAACAGGAATTTGAATAAGTTATGTGGCGGTATTGTCGTTTCCGTAGATTAAATAAATCAGGATAATGGACGTGACAAGTGACAACACTGATAGGTGATATGTTTATGGACGCGAGGAATGACACTTTAGGTGAAGATAAACCAGAAATTTATAAAATTTGTCCATTAAAATGTTTTTGTATTTTATGGAAACCTGATATTTTCTAGAGCTACGTATACAGTAATCCGATAGGTTGCAAGGCAATAAAATGTTGGTTAAATATTTTCTCTAAATTAATACATTTTAGCAGTAAACATGTTTAATATTATGTTTGTATAAAATATCTATATCAACATATTTTTGGATTAATTTCATTCTTAGTATTTATATTATGTTTATAATACTATGATAAAAATGTATTCAAAAATATTGTTAATCATAATACATTTTTCACAACTTTTTCCAACTTTTTTTAATTTGTATAAACAATTATTTCAACAATTGGTAAGAAATAGTAACGTGTTTTAAATATTATAAAAAAAAAATTACAATATAATATATTATGCCTAATATGTCTATATAAAAATCTATAAGAATTTTGTATCTGTAAAATTTAATTATAGCTTATTGTCAACCTAAACTATATTTAATTTATAGGTACATATCAAATAATTTAGGCATTACTCATTATGAATAGTTTATTTTTAATGAAAAGTGATAAGCAATAATTTTTCCATTAAATTACATTGTTTATACAACAATAAATTATATAATATGTTCTGTGGCTATAGACGGATTGTTTAAATACTTTTGATAGAAGTCAAATTCGTACAATAGTTCATTGTGCAAGGCAATCCATACATTTAGATTATTTATGAATATTTGTGTTGGTATAGTTTTTTTATTTACCAAAAGTTTTACTTTTTGGACTTAACCCCTTTCATAAATCATTGAATCTTATTTTATGTAACGTTATATTATATTGTTTCCGTAACAGTTATATTGTGACACACTTTTTGTGAACTACACTTAAATGTTTGTTTTAAATATATATTATTATGCTCCTAATGAGGAATATTGTGAGATCTTTTATAAGATTATATTTTATAAACATTTTTATTATTCTTTTATAACTCATCCACAATAGTTAAATACAATACATTTAGTGCAGATTGTAAAATATCTATACGAATATTCGATGTCTGTTGATATAAAACAAGCGGAAGTATAGAAATATATTTTCTGAAAATCAAAAAATAACCAAAAGACTTTGAAAAAAATGGGACACCGGAATGTGAAAAGTTACAATATCATGCAATCACTATTTATTAGAAGAAGGAATTCTCTATTGATAAGTGACTAGTAAGTGACTTTAAAAAACTTTTACTGTATATACCTACTACTTACATAAAAAATATAAACCTTACCTACTATATTGAAAGTCAAAACAATAAGTACACAATAATATTGTAATATTGTGCCAGTTAAAAACTTGAAACATATTTACTTAATGTGAAACGTTAGGTTGGTATTGTTGGATTAAATACATATTATATAAGTAAAGCTGCATACAAAATTAAAATAAGTTAAAATAATTATACAATAAGATAAGTCATTAAAAACACAAAACGTACCTACTGGCTAATTTAACCAAAAATACCGATAGTACGTTATTTGGTTAAATGTATAATTAATTATTCAGCTCATAGATTATAATATGCATAATATTGCAGTCACAACGATAATTACCTATATTATTATTACATTAGAGATGAGGAAAAAATTTAATTAAGATAATTATTGAAATTATTTAATGGTCTATATAGTTGAAAATGGGTTTTTATGATTATCGAATTAATTGATTTGGGAACTCGACGACTGAAAAAAAAAACATTGCATTTAAATTAATACAATATAATATTTTTCGTTAAAATATTTAATAAAATATTATATGACATATGTGTTTCATTACGTATTATTAATTGCGCAGTATATTTACTAATTAGCACTAGTACTACACTTACCTACCTACAATACTGCACAATAAATAGATAGTGATTTGTGTTTGCTCGGGAATCTGGATCGTTAACCTATCTATCCGACTCTGTAACCATTTTTGTCAATCCAATAGAGTATGGAAAATATACAATAGGTAGTAATTACGCCATTAGAATAGTATAATGCCTATACCTACGTATTGTTTAATGCACGATTTTCATTGCTCAATAATTATAGATTTTAATAATAATGTCCTCTGAACATTAGTGATTATACAATAATATGAATTCGTAAGTCATAATAATATTATGGTTTATTCATTTCCAAAATACTTTTATTTAAATACCGTATAGTTTTAGTAAGACATAATACTTCATTGGTTTTCCTCAATTGTTTCGAGATTATGATATTAAAACGTGCGTTGAAATTATTTGTTTAATTTCATAATTTTATAATGATCATAATATGCGGGACGGAATCGTAATTACGAAAAACATATTTTGCATTAATCATCAATTAAAAGTATTTAATAATATTTAGATTTAGATAATATTTGTGAAAATTAAGTATTGTTTTTATATTATAAATTTAATTTAAATTACGTTCTATACAAACAATTTTACACTGGCCAGTTAAGTTGTTCAGATATGCGCGATGAGCAGGTAATAATGACGTGTTTCAAGAACGGTTCCAAGCCTATTATAATAGTAAACGATGTAAAGATTAAAAAATTTTTAGCTCATTATAAGTTAACAGAAATTGTTAAAAATACTGATAGACTGTTAAATTTATTGAATGATTTCCCTCGTTGGAGAGAAAAAAATGAATACAAATCGCAATCAAGTCTTTTTTTTAACATGGTATTCAATTAGGCACTATCAATGGCATATTTTTTATATGATCATTCTGTCGTTAGATTCTTAAATAAACATTAAAACAAAAATCAATACCCGTTCCATGAACTAGATATTTAAAAAATATATATATAGTAATAACTTATAATCAATTTCATAATAATAATATTATGTTATGCTGAGGAAAACGTGAACAGATTTCTCACAGTAACACAAACACACTTGATGGCTGATATTCGACTATCATAATATAAATAATAAATGTAATACGAGACCATATAAGATAAAATTCGATTTCATACAGTTATTGCAAATATTCCTATGTTCAGTACATTAATAATAATTATTATAATTATTTTTTCCTTAAAATTAAAAATTTATAAATCGGTTGGTGAGTTCAATTTTAGGTTTTAATTCATCGTGTGCGCTCTAAATTATGTTTTTTTTTTTTATTAACCATTTTACATAATGTTGTAAATATTCTAAAAACATATTATTATTCGATACATATAGTAAAAACGTTATAATTATTCACAATCAACAAGCCACCTATATATATATAATCGTTGCATAGTAGGTATTATAATTTTTTATTTATTTATCTTTCCTCAAAAAACGTCATAATATACCTACTTCGGTATCTATATAACTTGTTCATCTCAATGAGTGTATTATTAAAAATTATTAGTGTTGTAAAATATTTACTGTTGAGTAGTTGTCGAATACAATAATAGTTAATAAACAATAGTTAATAGTTACTATTGTAGCGAGTTTTGTCGAATTTCAAGAACCAAGAGTTTCAAACAAATATAATATCATACAATTTTATATCTTACAATTTTTTCCCTCCATTTTGAAATGTTCTAAATTTAAATATCAATATCATAATACATATTAAACTGCTATCAGGCACCTACCAATGGTGGCGATGATGCTATATATGCAAATATTCTATATTAGTTTGCTAATGTTTTTCACGATCAAATATTAGTATTTTCCCTTCTAAATAAAATGCGTATATACATGTTCAATACAAATAATACGTCATTCCCAATACTTTGCGCAATAATTTATTCACATTTGCGAGAAATTCGTTATATTTTACATTTAATATCAAAAACGGTGTTCGTCGTAGCATAAAATTTGATTGAAAACGTTTTTTTTACAGCGTTACAGGTACGTCACAATATTAATGCCATAATAGAGAATCGACGAAACAACTAGGTAGGTGGGTATAATAATATTATTATCCTGCGGTCAGTCGAGTTTTATAATAAGCGAATATATTCGTATTGGTGTATACTAAGTGCAGCAGTACAGCTGATACGAGCTGTGGCGCAATATAGACTTTTGACCGAACGTTGTACGGTATTTGCGAGTTCGATCGACCGAGAAATTAATGCAAAACTACGCTAAACGTAGGTATGTATAGGTATATAGGTATATGGTATCGATGTACCATCATGCCGGTTAACTAGCCAGCTGCGCGTGCGGTGCGACGCGGTGCGCGGATAACGTACGAGACAATTATTATTATAATACATAAATTCTAAGAAACTAATCGTATGGTCATTGATCGTTTCCACCGGATTTCGAAATGTGCAGTAAGACACGTCCAGCGGATTTCCAACCGACCGGACTACGGCGTCGTAACAGTGTCGGCTAAAATGAAAAGTAATAAAAAAAATACGCGCGCGCACACACACACACACACGCACGCACACACACACACACACACACACACACACACACACACGCACGCACACACACACACACACACACACACACACACACACACACACACCACACACACACAACACACGTGCACAATTCGGTGGTATTCGATAACCGGATATGACGTGGTCGCCATACCGCTGGCTGTACGAGCGACGACGCAGACAAACGCGCGCCACCGCGACCGCGTTCTTTGAAGACTTCCGATCGCTTTCGAGACTCCGGACCAGACGATTATTATTATTAAACTCCGATTTACACCTATTATATAGGTACCACCTCACGGTCAATGTATATAGTGTGTACTGTATATTATACCGGTGCATCGATGGCTGTGGGTTCCAGCGTAGGTATAATATAACGCGTTACCCCATGATACCGCGTTATCGGTTAGAAGCAAAAACAAATACCAGATCTCCAGGGCTAGTGGCTCTGCAGATGACAACAGACGATTCAATTATTAACAACGCATTATGCATGTATTTTTATAATCAACCGTTTTGTCGATCTCGTGATCTCCGGCAACAGACAGTATACCTACGTAACATACGTCGGAGTTAATTTCAGTGAAACAAAAATAATGTGTTAACAACAAATTAAATAACATTCGCGAATGCCATGCACTCGAAAATACCACCGACGTTCATACCTAATTTGTAATGACATTTCAATTTCCATACCTAATAGGTATGTCTTGTATATTATATTATTATCGCATTCATTATATTTCACTGGCGACCTATTTGCATACGAGTCAGATGGAATAATATGTCCAGCTATAATTTACACTATGGATGTTCTGGCAAAATTATTACATTTTTTGACCTGTTTTACTAAAAATAAGTGTGATATCGAATTCCTCAGATACTTAGTCGTATAACTGTCGTATTGAAATATTTATGATTCGTTGAATAAAAATAAAAATAATATTTAACACTGTCCATAGTTTAATCAATTTTACATTAATTGATTCATTATTCATACTACCTAATATAAATAATTATTAGTGATTTATCATTTTGTAAAACAATCGGTAAGTATAATTAAAGTTACATACACATATTATGCATTTTTGATGATTATAAATTAAATCATTTATCATATTATTGAATTATTTTAATGTTTATGAATTCTTGTTTAATTTTTTTTTTTTAATTTCATGGTAAACTAATATAGTAAAACTGATTTTTATTATTTTGGTACTTCGAAATTGTATGTTTATATTACCGGTTTCAGCTCATATTGGGGAATGTGAAAATTTTAATTCAAATAAATATAAAATGTATTCGTTAATTAGATCTACCAGCTATTATACCTTTATAATATTTTTAAAGTAATATAATACATTTTCAATCATCAAATCTTTCTACGTATAAGAGTCTTAAGTTACATCGAAGAATGCACAATTTGGAATACCTACTACGTTTTGTTGAGTTTACAAGTTTAAGTATAATATATAAAAAAATAGGCATAATTAAACTGATAATTAATTATTTCATTGTCATTTTATGGAATGTAATGACAATAATAATTTATTAATAGTTATTTACTTATTATTATAACGTTTTATAATATCGGTTTCACATGATCACACAGAATTTCTTAAAATATTAAAGAACTTCCGTAATAATATAATAATTTTGTCTAGATTCTAAACGAAAAGATTTGGCCAAATATTATTTTTGATGCAACATTTGCAAGACTTTTGTATAAAAATATAAAAATAACAATAATTGATAAATTGCCAAGATTGATAGCTGTATAAACCAGACAATCATTTTTTTTCTTGGATTTAATGATTATTTAAATAGCCATTAGTTTTATGATAGAACACAACGTTGAAGCATGGAAATTGTTGTAACCTGTTTACGTTTCATAAATCAATTATCAGTACACCCATGTTGGAAACTTTAGGTTTGTTCAAGACTTCTGGTATTGTTAGTATTTATTCAGGAATAATATTAAATAATTTATACTAGAATACAAGATTTTCATCTATCTAGTATAATATCATATATAAATTGAACGTAATATTTCCATTTGAAACGCAGCCAATTTATTACAATAAATCATAATTACAAGTTTCAACCAATTCACTGATTAATTACGCTATCGGCACCACAACAAAAGTAAACTTGTACATGGTTATTTCTATCAAATTAATTATTCAGTAGTAAATAACACAAATGTTTCAAACGCTATAAATATTGTTCTATTCACCATTGGCCATGGCCATATAGATACGAAAATATTTTGATACTAACGGATCCATTAATAATTCCCGGTACATAAATTAATCAAAATTTACTAACACTGTTTACTCTTAAAACAAAAGAGAAATTTTGTATCTTGTACCGATTATGTCATAATAAATATTAACGCTCTTTCTTTAAAATATTATCTATATAAATAATTTCAAATATATACGTTACACACTTATTGTAATAGTTTGGAGTATATTAAATTCGACTGAATTAAAAAAAACCAAAAGGTTTATTGTGTTTTTATATAATTGGCTAAAATAATATGTATTATAAAATTTTATGCTATGTAATAAATCGGTACTGGGGGTGTGTAAACTAAAAGTTGTATTAATGATTTCATTTCCCAGTAAGTTTAACAAATCAATAGGTAGAAATAATATTTTGATGAAATTGTTAACGATAATTCAATGATAAAAAAAACGAAATGACATCTTGGGCCGTGCAATAAGCTAAGTAACCATGTTACTGTCAATTATTTTTTCAAGTCGCTAATCGTCCCCCAATTTAATGATTATGTCTCACTAAAAATAAGTGTCTTCTTACATTTCTTTTTAAAAATAATAAAAATATAAAATGTTCGTTTGATTTCTATTTTTAATTTATGGCCAAAATTACAAGCTTACATAATGTTATTATAATATTATTATATATACTACGTACGCGTAGGTGCAACTAAGTATGTAAAAACATGAATGGAAGATACGCCATTCATACGATCCTATATCAACCTTAAGCGTACCCTACCGTTGTAGTTGGTTTAGCCCACTCGATATTGAGGTCCGTTCACGCAGAAAAAGAAAATTCGAAATGTAGCCTATATAGTTTAGGTACGTATAACACTCAAAACGTGTATACGTAAAAAAATGTCTACCAAACAAAGGTGTGTAAAAATAATTCAACACGCTGTAATGACGTATAATATGATAGCAAATATCACTTGTTACAGTGGAAGATCCAGGGGGGAGGAATTTTCCCCTCTTCTCAAACTCCGTAGTTGAGGGGTTCGTACTTGGGGTTCATAGTATGGTATTTTATTTGACTATATTTACCTGTATATAGTATAAACAGAGTTATTAGTATTATTACTATGCACTTATTAAGATTAGATAATGAAGTTATTCAATTTTGATATCGTTTTATTTAACACCTATCAGTACCCATCTATATATTAATATGATAAGTATTATTTTAATTATGTACTAATAATTGTAGTGCTGGTGTTATTTAAATGATGTATTGCACTTTTTACCCCCCTCTTCCCCCACCAAAAATAAAAAAAAAAAGATAAAAAAATTTAGCTCCTGATCTGTGATATAAGTAGGTATACAAGTAGCATAATAACAACAACAATAACAATATAACAATATAATATTATGTCCTCCAGTCGTACCTATCATCATTGATTATACATAGTATAATGTGTACTATGTATAATCAATGCTATCATCTATATTCATTCGTCGCCAAATATGACGCGGCATCCTGCAGCAAATCGCATCGAAACCGTGCGTTTAATCCCCTGCCTCCCCCCCCCCCCCCGCTCAATACGGACGCGAAGAGGCGTCTTCCTCGATCTGCACACCGTAGTCGCATTGTCTTACGGACAATTTACCGGTATTTCCGGTACGCGCGCGGTCGTTTGCACGCCGTTTTCGGATACGGCCGACATCGCGCGCACACTCAGAATACCGGTTGCTCGCGGTTTCCCTGCGGTATATCCGGCTGGGTACGGATAAGATGCGATAGACGGATAGATATAGTGCCTATGTAGTTATATGTACAGTCCGCGACGCGTTTGAGTAGTTAACGTTACGGTGCACCGGAGTTAAGCAGTAGTAGTATTATAGTAGTGGTTGTTGCAGCAGTAGTAGTGGTCGCTGTAGTATTTAGTTAAGTAGTATATAGTCGTTGTAGTAGTGGCAATATAATAATATAATATATTAGTAGTAGTAGTAGTAGTAGTAGTAGTAGTAGTAGTAGTAGAAACGGACTATAAACGGACAACCGGACCGACCAGGAATCGCGTACCTACAGCGTGTGTGTGTGTGCGGGCCTGTGTGAGAGTCGTAAGCGAGCGAGTGTGTGTGAGTGAGCGTGTGTGCGTGAGCTGTTCAATGAATGGATGCGAGTTCAGTACGCGTATGGACACTGGGCACGCGCACACGACATTACGCGCCGAACCGCTCGACCGGCGTATCGCATTCGCGAAACGCGTTGCGATTTTATGCTACAATATTATTTTTCACCATCGTTATTTTATTTAATTTTTAATATCATCGTAACTACTTCTCTGTTCGCGTCCGTACAGTTTTTAAATTTAGTTTTTATTTTCCACGTGATTGTTAAATTTAGTTTTTTTTTATTTTCCACGCGATTTTTAAATGAAAGAAAAAAATTTCTGCCGATTACGCGTACGTGTTGCACAACATACACGGCGACGTATCTCGAGTGCGCCACGGACGGACGAAGGTTTCATCAATCGTGTTACAGATAAACGTGTCGGTCGGTGGGACTTTCGTTCGTTTGGATCGCTCTCGCAACCGGCTGCAGAAATTTCGTTTTGTTTTGATTTCCTTACCATTAAAATGTTCACAAAACACACGTCAATGATAATAAGATCACTATACGATTCTATTCGCGTAAGTGTAAGTAATTATATTATTTTCAACTGTCTCCGAATACGACAGCTTTCACGCCTCAAACGGATATACCCAAGTGTAAGAAGTCGAGAGTTTTTGAAAAAAATAAAGTCGTTATTATAACACTACACACTACGAATCGTAGTTACCTACGATTATTGTTATTTTATTGTTCACACCGAATCATAAAGATATATTATTTTGTTTGTAGTTTTGTATTTGCATATTGTACAATCCACCTATATTATAGTCATTAACATAATAATAATGTAATATCGATAAATTTTAAGGATATCGTAGTTTTTATATATATTTAGATATAGATATGATTTTGGTTTTTAATTTTTGAAACACAAGTCCAAATGTACAAAATAGAATTTTATATTTTATGGTTTACTGTTTTAAATTGACCAATAATATTAACTAGGTATTTAGTATATTTTACTTTGTCACGTCTTTAATCCACAACTACAGAGATCAATGAAAATATTTCTATATAAACGTGACACGTGTAATGCTGTTACTTAGCATTACAAATTGCCAGTCACTGGGAATATTGTTGAGTTCGAAATGTTCTTTTGTATTTTACGTGTGGACTTTGAATTTCTTGATTACCGTATTCAAATATTATGTACCTACTTGTTGTATATTTTAGTCAAATACTCGAATGACCTATTTTTGTACGAAGTCCCATACCTGTGGGCTGTATAGTATGGATTTTATTATTATTTATATCAATTACAAACACTTAAACTTCGAGCACTTCACACGCATCGTTAACAATAACCGCGGTGTAGAGTAGAAACTATGGCCGAATATTGTTGTCTCGTAGCACGTTATTATAATGATCGATATCGGTAATAACGGTAATAAATAATAATGATTGGAATAAGAATAAAGTCGTCAAACATAATATTGTATTATTTAGTTTTATCGAAATATTGTTGTGTACACGTTTATATCAACGACCGTGTTGTATGTATATTATTATATTATTACCTTAAAATAATATTATAGTAATCTACGAGCCGATATAATAATAATATTATAATCAGCGCACGCGGTCGTGGTGCGTGCGTGTATGTTATAGGAGATAATTTTCTCAATAATTCCAGTAGTTAATTAATAATCTGTTTTTATCTGTTGGAATAAAAAAAAAAAAACACGGACATAACGATGAAACCACCGGAGAAGTCATAATATTCCACTCGTTACGTCCGGGCTTGCGAGAGGATTATAATAACATATTATCGATGTACACTGACTCGGCGGCGGCGGCATTCTGCTTATCGCGAGTCGCGACCGGCACCGGCTTATCTGAACGTCAATGTCCAACGACGGCTCCTCCTTGACTTCGCTCATCGCCTGGTCTTCTCCCCACTCGCTGGTCGGCCTTATCGTTTCGCCCGGCGCGTCCGTCGACACCGTTGTTCGCGATCCGTTCGAGAAAGTCGTCTCGAGCCGTGGAAACCGATCGTTTGCCCACGTCCCCTGCACGAAATTTCAAAAGCACCTTTAGATTTTTGTGAGTTTTCAAACGTCACCGCGAACTCGGTAACACATAGTATAATTATTTTAATACAGTGTAACCGTATACCAGACGTTATAGGACTGCGGAACCATATAATAATATGGCACACTCGCTGCGATTGATCACCTACCTGGTGCCCAGCCACCCCGTCGAGATGTACGAGTGTATCGCCCATTTCCTGGAAGAAGAGCTGAAAGTCAGCGTGACCCTCGTCTACGAGTCCAGAGACCCAATCGACCTGTACAACGACGACCGTCCTGATCCCTTTTGTCTAAAAGAAGTGGACATAGGTATTGAATAAAAAAAGACAATATTTCTACTTATAATGTATATTTTAATGTTCGTTATAAGTCCATAATAATAACTGTACCTAATAATAATATAATATTATGTTTAATCAAATTAATTATCAATTTCAAATTTATGTGAAAATAGGTCCTCGTTATGCATAGTTTTGTTAGGTATATTATGGCGTATTTATTATTATATATTATTACAATTTTATTATTATTTATTTTAACGAAATCAGAAAATTACGTTAATTGTATACGCACAGTGTTAGGAATCCGTCGTTGAGTTCACGTAGCGTTAATGGCATGAATATAATTTTATTTAGATAAGAACGTTTCGCATTCGACAGCGTTAAAAAAATGTGTGATATTTAATTTTACATAGACGCTAGTAGTTGTTGATGAAATATTTTACTGTATCCATACTCGTTTTCTCGTAATAACATATTATAATATGGACGGTTCTTTTGTTTTTTGAATGAACGACTATTGTAGTTAAACGTTTTTATTATAGTTTCACACACTTCTACTTACAGAGCAATCGATAAATTTTATTCAGTGAATGCCTTAGCGCAGTTTTATTGATAACAAAACGTGTCAATACAATTTTATTATGTAAGGTTCATCACGTGTTTCATTAATGTGCATTCAGAATGTTCGAAAATAAACCTTCAATAATCGCGATATCAGCAATTAACTTTAAAACTTGTGAACTTTGTTATCATTATTATATTATTATTTTTACCTGGTTTTAGGTTAAGACACTTTCTATTTTAATTTATCTATATATAGCCAATATCACTGTAATTGTCGAGCTATCATAGTTTTTACTACCTAGTAGTTCTATAATAATAATAAAAAAAAATAGCTAATATTATAATTAGTTCTATAGGTACAAATTGTTTTGAATTAATAATACTTTAATCGAGCATACTATTTTTCGATTAACTTATCCATTCAAATACAATAATAATAATAATAATAACAATAATTTAATTTGTGTGCGCCAAGAACCGTTTGATCGTTAGCTAGTTTCACCTTGATAGGTCGGTACAGGTAGGTAGATATAGGTATATCGTTTGTATCCATATTCTAAATTCCAAGTTGGCAGAATTAAAATATTATATAAAGAAGAAAACTTAAGTCATGAAAGTATGAAACCAATATATCTAAATATGTGATGTCAATAAATAAACAACAACAATTTTCCATTCGATGATTATGATTTAAAGTGACCGACGCATTTTAGTGCAAACCGTTCATAAAGGTAATGGTTACTTTCATACTTTTTGTATATTTTGTGTTTGCTCTGTTCCAAAATACATTTAGGTTTTTCGGATGAAATAGTTTGAGTGGAATTACGGTTTACAAGTTGAAATCCAAGACACTTATGACGCATGGACTAGCTTTTTTTCAAACAAATTAGTTTTTGAAATATCAATTCTTTTTTATATAATATATATTATTTACTGTTTTACGTACTAAATTATGAATCGTTAAAACCCTAGATTTCCATATTCTTCACAATTATAACAAAACAAAAAAATGATCAATCTTTCATCTTTTTGTTAAAATCAATAGAATAATAACGAATAATTATTGGTCGAAGTTATTGTAACATTTTTGATATTTATGATAAACAATATTATTTATAACTATAAAATGTTTTTAGTTTTTATATTTTGTTATTATGAATTCTGTTTTTTTTACATATAATTTACATTTAAAAAGATATACATTAATGTATTTCTTAATGTCAGGTCGCATATTAAAAAAAGCAAATGCAAAACTAAGAAGAAAGAATTTTAAACAAATAATTGAGCAGAACACAGTTTGATGAGTAGCCAGTAGGTAATAAAAAAACCCCTATAAATTTGATATAATATTATAATATAATATGGTACCAAACATTAGTTTGAATAATTAATTAAATTTTAGTCTTTGATATAAAATAATCTGTAAAAGCACTTACCTTTTCAATGTTTTATGTCTACGATTCATATTATTGATGCTTTTTATTATTAGATAATTTGTATTATTAACTCGGACAGAGAACACAAACCAATCGTCCGTCTCTTACATTTATCATTATTATCGCCATCATCATCTTCGTTGTCATCGTCGTTAGCAGATAAATTAAAATGTCTAATGATCTCATTAAAATGAACATTAATATTTGTTATGCGCCGAAAATTAAATTCTCAAATTTTCAATACAATATGTCTTATACTTACGATGGGGTGTGCAATAATTTTAACTTATTGTTTTTGTGATCAACGTTTTAAACATTATAATATAATATTCAATCGTGGCTACAAACAGTTAAATATATTAATATTGTTTTATAAAAATACGGGAGCTGAGTAAGACCGATATTATATTATACTATATATTTTACAATTTACAGCCATACAATAATGAGCAAACGTTTGTCGGAGAGTGAAGTGGTTTCGTTTAAGAAATATTACTCATAACGAGACCGTCGACAAGAGTGATATCTTATATAATATATATAGGTACTCTGTCACACCGACTACTGACAATAATATTATTACTACTGACCGAAATATACTTTTGAAGTAAATAGAATATTTCGCACGGTGAAATTATAGTATACCCAACACCTATAGTTACCTACACACTGCATAGGCGCAATTTCAACTTTTGACTTGGGGGGGCCAAATATATTAAAGACAAGCAGACCATTGCAATATAGGATTTTAAAATTGTATGTTCTATGTTTTTTGGGGGGCTTAGCCCCCCCGCCAAGCCCCTCTAAATTTGCGCCTATGATTGTCAGTTTCTATGCATGTATTATGATCGAAACAGTAACGATAAGTAATAATGTGTATTCATATAACTTCATATTCATTCTAATTAATATATTAAATTGATTATTTTATTAATAATGACTAATATAATAATATGTTATGTATTATACTATATACTATGAACATCTGAATGATTATCGTTTATGCATACGTTTTGGTGTGTAGGTTTTTTGAGTCCGACGCAGTACTTGAAGATGAAAACGGCGAAAAAAATCGAATTGCTGCCGATTACACCCGTGTTCGTGCATCCCAAGAACATGGAACAGAAACCGGGATACTTCGCGGACGTCATTGTGCACACGGATGTCGGGTTAGCTAACCCACGATACCACGCTTTGAAAATATTATAATATAAGCGCCGTGGCCTGCAGCGATAATAATAATAGTATGTATTGTATACGTTTTTTTTTTTTTTTTTCGTTCCGACTACCGGAAATATACAGAAAAACCGTCAAGTCGTTTCTGGACCTGAGAGGCTGCAATTGGGGGTACACGGGAGACAACTCGCTCAGCAGCAGCGTCACCATACAGAAGTTGCTCAGGACGAACGGAGAAAACTCGTCGTTCTTCGGCAACACGATAAGTAACTATACGTTCATATCTATTTAATAATATCATTATATTATTATCATACTTTTGTCCTGAAGTATAGGCAGGTAAGTTAGGTAGGCCGGTAGGTATAGCCCTAGATTAATAATAATTATTTTCCCGTGCTATGCCCCACTGGAACAGCATGGCACGTCGTATTATGCAGGCTGCAGGTTATATATATGTACAACAGGTGTTATATATATACCACGCAACGTTCAGCTCGTACAGACAATTTTTTCCCTTCAGTCAATTAACGAATTCAAATCGATTAACACAAAATATTTAGGTCAGATTTAGTAGGTAGGTTCGCATTTTTTTTTTACATCTGATAAATAATAATAATAAAAAGCGCATTCCTCGACGTTTTTAAACATAAATATTATCCAACACTGAAAGTATTTAAATTATTAACGTACCTGTATTATATAGTTATAATAATAATATGTAAAATTATGTCTTCATCTTGCATAAAAAACAAACGTGTACAACAATACCTATAATCATAACTAAACAAGGTTTGGTCGACAATAATATTATTAGCGTCACTATACTTGAGTGCAGCTAACTCGACAGTAAAACAAATTCTGAAAACATTGCGTGTCAAGACATTCCAACGGTTATGTATAGCAAGACGTGTATACATGTAGGTAGGTAGCTCGACAAGTCAAACAGAAATTAATTAGAAAATGATAAATTCGCATATTATATTATCATAATAATTGCAAAACCTGAGATGCGAAGGAACTGCATGTATAAATTATAATATATTTTTAATGAAATAATAATAAATAATAATAAATACGAATCAGTCTGTCGTACCTTAATAATTACGTCGTACAGACAATTATAACATTACGAGTACAATATTTTTAAATATGTAAAACTATTAAATTGTTGTTAAATTTTAATTTTACGTTAATTAATATGAACTATATTTTTTATTTACATCAAATATTGAAAACAGATTTGTGAACTTCAATCGTGTTTAGTGTATTGAATTACAAAGGATAAAATTGGTACCTACCTATTTACTCGAAATCGTATTAACCAGTTCGTAAAATAAGTCGTGTTTAATAATATTACCATTTTAAAATATTAAAACCTTGAAATATTCAATTTCACTACGAAATAATAATATACGACCATTGGGTATTAGGTGTGACTTGATAATTTGTCGGAACACAAAATATTCGGAAAAATGTAACACAGGACTACTCGTGCACTGGACATTGCAAAGTTTAATGAAAAATTACGGTGTAATAAAATTTGATTCATTATGGTTGTTTGCTAAACAATGTATGTATTATGTATATCGAAAGTTAAAAACAAATTCATTGTTGATAAAGTATTACAACTTACTTCAAAACCAGTTATAAATTTATGAGCAAGTACTCCACATTTAGTTCTCTGCATGAAATGTGATCTATATATTATTTTAAAACAAATATATCCAAACATAATATTATTTCAACGACTCCAAACCAACCTTACTTCACACTTTGTACATGACGTGTAATATTTAATATGTAGTTTATCTTTTGCTATCCACCTAAATAAATCCTCATAGAAAATATAAATTTCCAAAAAATAATAAAAACGGTTCATTTGGTTTGAGTACAACGTTGTTTCTGTATAAATAAAAAATTAGTGCCTATATCGGTATAGCTGAAAATTCGTTTTTACGTTTATTCCAAAATATAAATCAAATTATTGCTAACGTTGACACTATTTATTCTGGTACATCTCTTGTTGTACCCTTAGCCTTTTAATATGGGAAATTTCAAAATAAATTTATATGATTTTTTTCCTTCGAAAGTGTTATATATATTTTTGATTAGATTTGCTTATAATAAAAGTAAGAAAAGTTATTTTCCGCTATGTATAGGAATGTAAAACATTTTTCTTTCTATATTTTGGATAGAAAGTTCACTTCATTTAAAATAGAAAGTACTTACCTACAACTACAATGACAAACTAATTTATAAACACGGTTCTTTCACTCAATTGTTCATATCGATTATATTTTTATTAAAATGTAGTGTTTAAATACAATAGGCATAATTAGTCATCCAAGTAGGTTGTAATTAATTTGAATTATAATTTATAAACAAACTTTAAATTTTAATGTGATATTTAAATTAAAACGTACCACTAACACAAACAGTTTAACACCAAATAAATAACGATGTAGGTAAAATTACCAATAGTAAGATAACTAAATTACAGCATAGATAATAATAATATTAAGATGTACTTGTGTATATAGTATTTAAAATTACTAGATGGCATTTATTGGGGATTAATCGCTCGTTTACCAAATCACTATAGTTGACTTACTGGTTGGATGATTTTTCTATTTTAGATTTCAGTCTAACGCTGTTTAATCGTATTTTATACCATACAGAACAACACAAAATTTAAAAAAATCTAATACGAAAACCTACCTATCCGATCGGTAACCCGGCAATAATTAGTTATTAAAAATGATTATGAGTAAAGTGTTCGTCTTCAAAAACGTGGTGCATAATTTCCAAGGTACCTATACCTAATTGCACGTTAGGATGACAATCAGTACGAGTCGTATCTGCCTGTATATTTTATCATAGCACTGTACCTGTTATTATAATACACTTACAACTACTTCCTTAATTGTTTTTCGAGAGCAGAGTAATTATACACAATAACAGTGATTGTAAAACACCTACCGAACTAAATCGTGACAAAAAAAAGTCCAAATGGAGTTCGCTAAAATTAATTTTGAAAACACCAAACGCTTTTTTTTATAAGATATCACGACGATTAAATACGTCATTTACGCAATATTCGTATGGAAATCATTATTGTATATCTATTTATTGAAGTTCCAAAAATCAAAATTGTGATAAAATCCGCATTATTAAAGAATAGGGGTATTAAGAACAGCAGGGGTGAGAACATTCTTGTTGTGCCTAGTGCCTGTCACTCTGTATATACACGTGTTGTGCATAATATTATGTATTTACTTCGAACCGTCACTATATACGGTAAAACTACACACAAGTGTAACTAATAACAATGATAATAATATTATCGTAATATTATTATAAAGTATCTGACGTCCGGTGATATGCGCGTGCGTGTTACAGAGACTGGAAATCATTTGTTGACTGTGGAGAAGGTGCAAGACAAACAAGTGATCGCCGCGGCCGTCGACTCGACGGCCTTTTACAATTACAAAAACGTTTTGCACAAGGACGCGGACGACATAACCGTTTTGGACAGCGTCGGGGCGCTACCTCCGTACGCGATCGTCTGTGGAAAATATTTAAACGGTAATATTATTATTTATTAATGACGGCTTTGGCGGCCCACTACCACGTTCAATGCGTATTATGGTTATAAATTTCATTATTAAGATGATAACGTTTTTCAATCGTTTTTTTGTCGGCCCACAAAAAAATAATAATATTATAATGAATAGCTATTTTTATATTACGTTGCGTTACCAACCGGTACCATGTAGTATGTAAATATTAAAATATTGTGTTTATGATTGGCTTCTGCAGGAGATCTGAAATCTAGAATCGTGGGCGCTCTGTTGAAAGCCACGATTACGCGGTCGTGGAAAGTGCAGTTCGAGAGATTCGGTCTGATCAAATTCGTGGAAAACTCGAATGACGCCTACACTGAGCTAGAATTCGACGGGCCCCTAGATGGAAATGGGTTGTCGTCGATCTATTATTGAGGAGACATGAATTATTAATGATATGACATACCTAATGTTATCGTCGATCCACGTACCTATACCTAACAACAATAGCCATAATATTTCTTCAGTCAAACTAACAGATTTTTTTTTTCAAATGTTATTATTCCACTTTTTAGAGACTTGAAGTTTATTTATACTACATGTGACATCACACATATAGTAATACTAATATTATATACTATTAAAACCTATACTCGTAAATGAAAATATATAATAATGTTGGTTAATTTGATTTTGTTATTTTATTAGTTTGTTCATAATATAAAAATTTCAAACGATGGTGCTGTAGTTTTTTTTTTGTATAACAACTAACCCAACTATTTAAATGAATTATATTATATACAATATATATGTTGTTATATTAAAATTAATTTACACTATAGTCGATTAGTGAGTATTATGTTGAGGTATTTTTGTCTACACTATTTGCATTTAAATAATTTATAGGATTTATTGATAATCAGTAAGTATACCACTAGCTAATACTACAGTAATATTTACTAGGCAATAATAATTAAGTTCACTACTAAACTACTGTATTATAAGCGACGTTAAATAATTAAACTATTTAATAACATTATTTTAATTTAAAAATAATACAATTGGATTTTATATCATCAGATTTATGTTTTATATTGTCGTTTAAGGGATAAACTAGATATAATATAGTGTACAAATTATGGTAGTAATAAAAATTATAGCTAAACATTTTAATTAGTTAATTAAATATTATATAATAACTACTAAGCATGACATTCTTTATAAATTCAAATTTAATCCTAATAAAATAATCACGTTTTAAATATTTAATTATTTAATGAATTTTATTTATAATAAAGTGGTGAATGTTATAAATACATAAAAAAAAAACTAAAAATCATCGTTATGACGTTGAAATATGAAAGCGACGTTTCAGTTATCAACCACTAGATGGCACAATAAGTATCCAACTTAAACGAAAACGGTTCATACTAATGGTTGTAAATTGCACAATATTAAATTGTATTTTTTTGTAATTTAACGGAACTACGGCTATTTGAGCACACCTCTTAATTAAGACAAACTGAATTTATTTTCGTTGAATTTCATTTAACACATTCTAAGAAGACTTTATTATTATATTTAATGAGGCTATTAAGTTGTATTTTAATTAAATACAATAACAAACAAAATGTAAATAAAAATATAAAATCTCCATTTCATCAAAAAATTAAATTTAACATAAATTAGTTATAATAATATAGTAAACATTTACTTAAGATATAATTTTTACAAAATGTGTAGTGTATCAAGCTAAAGTGTTGTGAACCGTGAAATTCACACACACCTTATTATCACCGATGCCCGTTGGTTGATACTTGTTATTATAATGGTTCATTAATGAGAATTCCAAAGCAAATAGTTTAATAACTGGTTTGAAAAAAATTATATTAAAGCATTCTCTATTCCTCTCCCCAAGATACCGAAATCCACGAGCTCAATATTTTGGGAAATTGTAAGTCGGAAATTTGGAAATTAAAAACAATGGATGGAGACTTTCGAATTGAGTTTTTTCATACAGGCTTTGACTTTTCGTGAGCCAAATGCCCTGTGGCGCGAATTAAATCTAAGACAGAACAGAACATAGAATGGACGATGATCGAATTTTAAGATTATAAATTAATAATATATGAAATGGCTGACACCTCATACTTACAGGTTACAGGTTTTGTTGGATCTATCTCGGCGCCTATTATAGCCGAAAAGTTTGTCCAAAAAGAATATTAAAAAAATGAGATGTCCCAATTACAGCCACGGAAATGAATCAGACGTTGAAAAATATGTGGTTCATGAATCGTGAATTAACTCTTTGAACAATGGCACTTGCAGTAAGATTACAATATTAATAGTTAATACTTTTAATTCGTTTAAAAATACTATAGCGCTAACGACCGTACGAATATAGTTTACAATAAATTATAATAATGTTGTGGTATAATGGTCATTACCGATCATCAACAGTAGTGCTACCTACTAATTTACGACCAAATCAACAACGAATCAGACAAATGAATGAGAGATTAATGTCTTAGCGCCTAAGTGACAATATTGAGTAATGAAGTGACAGCTGGGTAAATTAATATCGGATTTCAGGTCACCAAGTAAATCAAAAGCAACATTGATTTTGGTTATTTTGTTGCTATTCGGAAAATAATAGTCATAATATTACAGGGCTTAAATCAAAAATGATAATACCGTTTACCGTTATATGGATATTAAACGTTATGATCGAATGACTGTTTAACGTTATATAGAATTTAAACAAGTTATTAAACTTGAGCGTTTAAACGTTTTAAGAATTTAAACGTTATGAAGCGTTTAGCGTTAACTGATGGAACGGATAACGAAACA
>NC_042494.1:135841997-135856743 GCF_005508785.2 Acyrthosiphon pisum
TGTTTCGTTATCCGTTATACGTTTTCAATCGTTTATCGTTTAGCGATATGTTATCTGTTAACCGTTTCAATCGTTTATCGTTGACTGGTACGTTAACTGTTATTCGTTTCAATCGTTTATCGTTTACCGATATAATATTCGTTATTGATTTCAATCGTTTTTTCATATGTTTAACGTTATACTCATAACGTTATAAAAGCGTTTTGAAGCCCTGTAATTTTATAACCCTTAAGATAATCATTATAATAATTATTAAATATCTTTTTATTAATGTCGATTTATTACCTAGGTATTGGTTATTTAAAATGTAAAAAATATTACGCAATAATATGTAAAGCTCTCCAATGTTTCTAGGAATGCAATGATATACCTAAGTTTATTATAACAATGCTTTTTCGATACATAACTATTTGTAGGCCCTAACACGGCGTAATGTATAGGCAATATAGGAACACTGCATTTTAAAATCTAATACGTCCACAGTTTTTTTTATCTTTTGTGTCGTGTAAGCAACTGTTTTTAAATGACCATACACTAAAAAATATATTTGTGTCATTTATAAAATGCTTATCCATAGGTTCATGATTCTCAATCCACATGCTCGGAAATTTATGTCGAGCCTAAATGAAGTTGGATAATGCAATGGATTAACATGTTTAAATATATTATTATTTTGCTTTGTTTGGTATTGTGTTAGTTTTTCAAAGTTTTAAATCGGCTAAGATCTGAAAAGAGCGCATTTTATAGAGCTGTTGATACTTTTCACTAACAAAGTTTTCTTCAAAGGGTATTGAGTTTTTGATGTAATCAATAATAATTGTCACCTAAAATGACAGTAAACACACAATTTGAATAATAATAATTATGTATAATTATGAATTTTGTAGTACAAAAAATACATACATAAAAATCATAAAATAGAAATAATTGCTGCAACGATTTATTTTTATTTTATAAACAGTAAATAATAAAAACATTAAAAACCTGACAGGACGCATAAACCACGTATTATGCATTTTTCATACTTCATATTCTTCGGTGAAGGTTTATTATATAAACATAACAATGTCATAGAGTAGTTTTATTTGAATGTGGTATAAAACTTGTTATAAATAATATACTAACTAGAAGACTTCTAAAATGATTATGAGTGTTCATAAAATATTTTTAAATGTCAACGAACATTGTTTTATAAATTAAATAAAACAAAATAACTCAAAAATATATTATTATAAAAATAAATAAATTCTATTAAGAGATTTTAGCAAAACTAGAAAAAAAACCAAAAATTATCATTTACACATTTAAAAGACATAGAGAAAATAAAATTAATTAAACATAAGCAGAAACACTAATACATTTATCGTCTTGCTATGAAATTAAAAGTTATCGATCACATTTAATTAAAACTTGTATTGTATGTACCTAACCATAGTGTTAAAAAAAATTGTCCGTGTTTCATATGTGGTAAATTAAAATTATTTGCGATTTATAATGAATTTAATATTAATATACTGTGCATAATGTTATTTTTGGGTTAAGTTACCGTGTTTCCAACAATTCTCGTCTCAACGTACTGTCGGCTAAATTTTAAACTACTGTAATGAATTTTAAAAAGAAATGCATTCTCATTCAGACGTTTCATTATTAAATTAAAAAAAGAACAAATTAATGCATTTGCCCTCAAATTTGGGCCAAGGCGACTTTACGATTTTTGTTTTTACGGCGAAGAGAACACAAACAAAAGTAAAACTCACAGTTTTTATGTAAATTCTAAAAGTTTTCTTTTCGGTCAGAGATAAAATTAAATAAAGTTAATTTTAGTCGCCTTCTAGGGTATGAAACTTAAAGTCTTGTAAAATGCGTCAGCACAGTGTTACGTTTGAATAAATTGTTAAATAAAAGTATGAAGTGTGTAAATAATAAATATAATAATATTTCAATACTATTATTCGAACAACTTAATTCAAATTAATACAACGCTGTTTATTATTTACTGAGGAAAAATAATAGCATATTTAGTGGTAATATCTAATCAATCATCATAAACAAATCTATAATATTATATTGTTATTAAATTAAAAATATTGTTGTAAGAACTTTTATTTTTTATCAGTTTGGAAAAAAGAATATATAATGATTTCGTTATTTTACTATCGAATTACATAAAGAAATTTGTTTATTAATTCTGTGTACTTTCGTTGAATATATGATATAATATATTAAATAAACAACACTTCAACGTCTTCAACAACTAGTGAGCCTATTCGTATTATATTATGTTTACTGAATTCCAAACTGCACTATTGTTTTCCAACAGCTACTCAGCTAGGTCTGATTCAAAATTTTTTTCACCTAATTAATATACCCGGAATATATTATTGTTTTTTTTTTTTTTTTTTACAGAGTTTTCGCGAATATATTTTTTTTTTTTTTAATTTCAATACACAAAGAGCAGGTACCTCCTATATTATATACTCACAATAAACATCCGTCGCAGATCGTGTGCGCATAGAACACGATATAAATTTAATATAGGCATTGCACTTGGTGCGTTATCGTGTTTGTGTCAACTTCACAAAATATTCGATGGGACGGTGGGTCGCTAATGATGTTTATTTTTTAGCATTCGGAATAATGGGATTCGCCATTACTCCGCCGGCTACACTTTACAAACCGTTAACCCTATTTATCGTGACATGGTATGTTATATCTATGGTGAATTTATTACATCGGAGTACGAGTATTATAATATTATTATTATTACTATTAGATTTGTTTGAATTTTTTCAACGAGTCAACACTTTTCATCGACAATGGGACACTGAAATGGCTGGTCCGTATAGCTTGTGATATTTGCCTGTCCGAGTGTATTTTTATTAACAATATACACGCGACGCCCGCGAAGACTCGGGTGTCGCGAATGTAGATTTAGGTACCTATACCTAGGTGGTACCTGAAGCCGAAGTGTGAGTATGGTTGGTATAATTTGGTGACGACTTAATTTTGTTGATAATTATTTATGCCGTTCGATCGATTCTGGTGAGCGAATTCCAACACCCGAAGACCGTGTTCTCATATATTATGTATTTTTATATTTTGTGTCCCGCGTGGGCTTTAAAGTCAACGGCGGAGACTCCAAGCGTATTGATTTCGCGTGGCGACGACGACCAACTCAAACACCTTCAAAAAACATTTCAAACGGTATATATATTAGTTTGTTACTAGAATCACGTCCCTGTTTGCTTTATAAAATCAGTTCTCGTCGCCGCGTGCAGTCCCATCTGCAAGAACTCTACTCCGAGTCGTATGTATATCGTTATTGATCTGGAAAAACTTTACAATACTTTTCTATATTGTTTAATATCAATTTGTTTACTTTTCAAGTGGGTTTTTTTTTATCCACCGAGTTTTTATATATAAGATAACAATATAATATACGTCCAATCGCCGTCTTGTATACGGCTCTCAGCCGCATTATTGTTATCCATTGCAATCAATAATTCCAGAAGAAATAATAAAATATTTTATTAAATGTGCGGTGAACATTTAAAGTTTTTTTTTAGTGATATACTATAATAAATATTTGCTCACAAGCTGTATGAACGACGCGGTTGTTAACTGTAAATTTCGTTAAATATAATATGGGGTTGATCCATTTAACGTCAATTTATACAGTCGCCATCTAAATAACACGATCAAAGGTGTTATTACAACGATAATATGCTGCGACAGCGTTCTTATGATTTCGCTTTACATTGATTCGATTTTGCTTACGAATATAGTTTATTTTTTTCAATTAATATAATAATATCTATCGAATCATCATGCTTAGGTCACCCAAAATAATTTCATAATTTTATCACATTCACATATTATAATTTTCTCATAAACGTTCGTCATGACTTACGGTTATTATCATTGTTATTATATTATAATTAGGGTTGGGCCGATACCTCTTTTTACCGATATCCGATATTCCGATATATGAAACCGATAAAAAACCGATACCCGATATATTTGTAAACCAACATTTACAGCATAAACAATGAACCGATACTAAAATATCACCGATACTATCAACCGAAATAATATTATCATTTTACATTTAACCATTACAATTTATAATCAATGCTATTATGCTGATAGATTTGGTTTTTTTTTTTTTTGGTATCGGTTTAAAAAAAAAACCGATACCGATAAACCCGATACCACCAATATCGGCCGATATCGAGTATAGGTTTTAGTATCGGTCCATCCCTAATTATAATACACACGGAGCACATAACAATCGACCACAATATTGTAATATTATGACGGGGTCGAAGAACAAGAACGACGATTGAGTGTAGGCGCTAAAAATCGGTGTCATTTGCAAACTGACTCATGATCAGATGAAACCAGCCATACACGCGTTACCATGATATTATTAGGTGATGGCGAAGGATAAAATATAATACTATTATGTAGGTACGCCATAATAATAATCGGCGTCTATATATATATTATAAATTTTCATTCCCCGTGGGTATAGTCATGACGTGTATTATATTGCATACACAATGCACCTCGTCAGCTTTTTAATTTGTTCCACTCGTGTGGTATTACGACGACGACGACGACAGTAGAACGTCATAGCACGTAATATAATACGCGCAGCTCTGCCGCAGAGTGGGAACTACGGAATTCACCATCGAACGATATACGAAGGAACGCGCGACCGTCCTTTTTTTTCATTTTTTAAATGTGAAGGTCGTCCGAGCTAAACGCATTAAGGGAAATGTGTTTTTTATTTAAAATTGTGTTTTGCGCGTAAAAAGAAAAAAAAATGAATAAAACGTGAGGTCATAATATGGCCCGAGAAAACGACGGCGGCGACGGAGTGTTTTTAATACGGCCGATATTTATTTTACCGCAAACGTTTTGATTTATTACGAGCAGTCACGAGCAGCGAAATTTGCTAAATCTGATTGCAAATGCCATGTTTCTGAGGCACGCGAAAAAAAAATATGCAAAAATTACACGGGGAAATACAATCTAACTGTGAAGTTTGTATTTTTTTATTTTCACCCTCTTGAGGAGTGTTATAATTTATTTTAGCGATTAGTTTTTCAAACCAATTATAACTTTGATTAGTAGGTATAATAATAATATATGTAATAACACATTAGGTCATACCGTGTTTCCTGTAGTTTTTGCCTCAACGTTAAACTTTTTCCATTTCATTTTTGCACATATATCGGGGAATATTCACCGATATTGTTTTGACGTCGTGGCGGAAATATTCACAAATAACTTCTGTGTACCATTTCATTAAGGGAGGGGGGGGGTGGTTGTACTCACTTTGTAAAATAGTTCGAACAACAGTTAAACATAAGGCGAAGGACAGAACAAATTATTATTAATAATAATAGTGCAGGGTGCAAGTCGCATAACTCGGAGAGTCATATTTGGCAAAAGTCGACCGCACGATTGAACTTCGTGCAAGTACGGTTTTCGGAATTCACTATTTAATATCCCTAGAAAATAATATACATCGTTTTTATATTATAATAACAATTTACATATACCTATCTACAATACTGCATGACGTGTATTTCTTCTGCAGACGCACATAATATCGTTTAAATAAATGTCTACACAACCTATAATATAGGCACCGGTAGGCACTGTCGTTTATTATATTATTTCATATTATATATTATTCAATATTATTATATCAACAATGATAATAATAGTAGTATCATAATATCGTCATCACGACGGACGTTTTATGGAAAACACAAACGGTTGTTATTCGAGGGCGCAGCACGCTTGAGAAACAATCTGGCGAACGAAAATGATATTATCATGACTACCTATGCGTACACGAGTGCAGACCGGAAGAAATGACTGCGCAGCCGTAAACGCGCAAAAAACCAAAGGTGAACAAAATCACCGACAGTGGAAAACCTTATACGTCCCACACACGGCCCGAAAAAGGCTAAAAACCTACCGTTATAGGTCGGGATCGCGCGCGGTTTTAATGCGAATCCCGAAATGATTCCCGCGGGACGACTGCGCATCGTCGGTGGCGGGATAAACGGATTGAACGGAAATTACGTTTCATTCATATATCACGCGAACTCGCACACACACACACACACACACACACACACACACACACACACACACACACACACACACCTATACAAGTGTGCGCAAAGGTCAGTGGCGGAAAATCGGATTTCCAGTCGTTTTCGGTTTGCCGCGGATGGCGTGCGGTGGACACTTTTCTTCGAGCGCGTGGAAAGGATAAACGT
The DNA here is from genome assembly GCF_005508785.2 of Acyrthosiphon pisum. NCBI lineage: Eukaryota > Metazoa > Arthropoda > Insecta > Hemiptera > Aphididae > Acyrthosiphon > Acyrthosiphon pisum. The sequence continues at coordinate 135,848,300 of NC_042494.1, forward strand.
CTTGCGCGATAAGACGTATCGTAATAATAATATAACAACGATATCAATACCACCGGATTAGACGTCAGTATAGTTTGCCGATCCGATACCTACGGTACCTACCACGACCACTTCCCATACCTTTAGGTACCTACATAATCAACAGTATTAAGTAGACAGTATTAGTCATTATATTGTAAATATATGGCACATAAACACTATTTTGTAACATATTTTTAACAGATGTATACTCGTAAACGCTGTTATCAGAATATTTAACCAATATTTTTAAAAAAATATTATTGCTTTGTAGATAATTAAGTCTACCAAAAAGCCGCATGGCGTATCGACTAGTCGATGCTATTTTATACATAATAATATGAAGTCATAATGAGTGATATTATAATATTGTATTCAGCTGTGTCGAACAAAAACGTATTTTTTACGTATTAATATAAGAGACAACATTGCAGTATGATATTATAAATTCCTCTAGTAAAATCTCAATAAATTAATACGTTGGGTACATAATTAATTATGGGTATCAAATCACTCGTTTTGTCGTGTATACTTTTATGTATATTTATATATATATATGTTCGTAAAAAGTTTCTACTGCATATTAGAATTCGTAAATGGTTTCTCAACAAGCTGGTTTCCAAAGAACAATAATGAACTAATAAAAATGCAGTTGCTTCTATTGATTAAATGAAACAGTACACTGAGTTGACCTAGCAAATCAATGTAAAAATGTTTAATAATAACGACGAGAATAAAACAACAAGATAACAAAAAAAAAAATAAAAAATATATTCTGACTAGTTGGCGCCATTGGATCAAAACTGTTTGGTGAATTAATGTTTGGATTTTTGGCATGTATACGTAGAGAGAGTAAAGCTCGATATGATAAAAAAAAGTTTGGTTATGATATTTTAGACATTTGTAGGGATTGGACGGTTTCCATTCGCTATTAATTTTTACGATTTCAGTCAGAGTTGTGGAAGTGATTCGGGTGGTTCCTGGTATCACAATAAAAAATATAATATTATAATAATATGCTTACCCAACCAGACGTTATCAGGCGAATGAAAATAATAAAGTGAAGGTTCCGACGACAGTTACCTATAATATATTATTGACGAAAGATAAGCGATACAAATAACACACGCGAACGAGTGTTCGTGACTACGTTTGATACGACGCAATTGATTAAAAGCTTAGTGATTTTAAATTTCAAGTGAAATTCGATTTAGGAACGTTGTTGTATTATTCTATTATATATATATATATATGTAACATGACTTGAGTATTATATTTATACTATACTTGTTTAATTTTATTTCCAAACTACGTGGCTATTTCGTGTTTTATTAAAAAAAAACACACAGACACTTGCTAAACAACAAATGGGTTCCGATAAGTAAAACGAGAATGGTACCTACGTTGAAATTCTTAAGGACCCAATTAAGAACAGTTAAATGTTTATGTTGGAAGGAGATATATTCGTAGCTGTGTAAGGTATTTGAAAAAGTACAAGAGCTCAAATACCTATTCTCAAAATGGGTTCTTTAAGAATTCATCAGTTTAAGCTGATTAAACATAACTCTTAGAGTAGAATCCACATATGTACCTATCCAGACATTTATTCTCATATTTTAAACCCCGGGGAGTTCGAGTAAACAATTATTATTAGTATAATACCTTTGTATATATTATTCCGAGTGGAGTTATGTAGGTATGTATTGATTTCACATTCACTTGTGTGATTTAATATTAGGGTGATTTTTAAGTAAAAACACTTTTTGTGGTTATAAAAACTCACCTTTATAGAACGGAATTTGAATGAAAAAATTACTTTAAAAAAGTTTTTTTTGAATTGATTGGTTGCTTTCAAGCAAAATCAAGAATAAATAATTAAAATTGAACATCGTTGAAAAAAAAACACAAGACTTTTGGGAAAGATAAACTTCTTTCAAAAAAGAATACTACCAACAATTATGTATTGGTATACACATTTAAAAAACAATCATAAATAATTATAACTATAATAATCAGCTTATATAGTGCTTATAATATACGCACGTCATTCTCATGCCTGATCAAAACTATCGAAAGCTCATTTATTATCTAATAAGCACAATATCGATTTGTAAATAATAATAATTATAAAACGTGATTTGAACGGATAAGAGCGACGTGGGCATATTACTAAAAAAGAAAAATGAAAAATAAATGAGAAAAATCGGTAAGTTTAATAACGTTTCGGTAACAATATTATTTATTTACCATTATCGTTCGACGAGTATATATTATACTGGGTTTTGTGGCCACCGGCGGCGGTTCAGAGTATTATATTATAAACCTTTTTTCTTCTTCGCATTTTAACTCTACGCGCGCCAGTCTTTAATTTCAATTACGTTCCTATACCTCCGAGAGAATCGTATTATATAGTCGTCTGCGCGGGGCGATCGATTTAACCCCCCCAAACTGTTCTCCTGTAGTCCTGTCGTCCTTAATCAAAACGGATAACGTTATTTTATCCAAAGGAAAACGGCACGCGTTGTCCAGCTGTAGTGCCTACAGATATACGGCCGAAAGAAAAACTCCAAAAGGTTTCAGGTGCTGCGCGCACCCATCCTTGATTTAGGATATTGATCAACGTCCTCGGCCGGAAAAAAAAATCGAATTGTTTCAGTTGATAAATTAACACGTCTCACCAACACACACACACACACACACACACACACACACACACACACACACACACACACACACACACACACACACACACACACACACGGAAACATACACGTATAATGTATATATAGGAGACATTTCAGATCGCCGTCGCACCGTTAGATATAAACATATACCTACCGTCAAAGGAAGATGCACTGTAGGTGATATCAAAATTATACTATTATATAATGGTTGGTACCTATATAATTAGTACCTACCTGTTCCATCGTCCGACGATTATTCGTGTACAGTGTAATCCAGTGGACAGTTCCCGTGGTTTTCTCACAATAGTTTCATCGCTCATTAATTATAATGTCAATCACGATGGTTATTATAAAAGCGACCATTTGAAATTCGAAAAAAATTTTTAGTCCGGCCGATCGTCGTAGATAAACTTTGGAAACCTAATATACGATAGGTAGGAGGTAGGTACCAAATATTTGAGTGGCTTAAAAATCACCATAATATTATTCAATCGGTGGTAAACAATAATATTAATTAATTTTCGATTACGAAATATTATGTTTTTTAGTGGTATCATAATAATGGTAGGCGTTGTTTTACGGAACTTATTATGATATGCACGTCATTGTGGAGGGGAAGGTATTAAAATTTCATAAATAAAACAAAACTACCGAGTGGTTGGTCATGGTACGAGATTACATTACCTATACTATTGTGATAATACAATATCATCGATCGATGGATTTCATTCAAACAAAATCGGCTGTAAAATATTTGAAATCACGAATCAAGCCGTGAAGTCTGGATTTGAAAAACATTGTGTCGTTCACATCGGTAAACAAATAAATCGAATATTGAAACTTTTTAAGCATATTAAGTTGCAAAAAGTGATAGTTTTAGCGTACCTACAACATACTTTGCGGGTAGTTACACTCCTCTCACCTCATACCAACATTTAAATGCCTATTATTGTTAATAATAAACAGAAAAATCTAGTTAGCTCGTTAATCCTCAAAAATGGATCAACAACAATAAACTTAACTCTTAAGGGTGAAAGCCATTTGGACAAAAATTTAGGAAATGATAGGATCGAATGCTTTTTAAATTTTCCTTATAAAAATAAAGATCGTAAGGAGTTAGATAAGCACATATTATAATGTTTTCCTACAAAATAACTAAATTAACGTTCGCTGTGAAAACTTTATTTTTTGTCGTCACGTAGGTACCTACCTATAACTACTAAATGTGAATAGCGATTAATTGGGCGTACGTCGTGGTATCATGGTAGTGGTACATAATAATATAATAATCTTTAAAATATGGCACCACAGCTGAAGAATGAGCACGGTAAACAGGGGAGGAGGGGTTATACCAACACGCATCGTGGATACCGTATATTGTTATACAAAAAGTCAAAAAGCACAGACATATAGCTAGGTATACCATAACGTACATAATATATTACCATCTTATATTATATGGGTATATAAGTATTATAATTATTAAAATGATAAAAAAAAAAAAAAGCAATATTAATAATAAATTACATGTATTGATTTTACGCATGTGAAATTCACGTTGCGTGCTAAGCAAGTGCACAGCGTACACGTGATGTTATATGTACGACTATTATATAGGTAGGTAATATAATATTCTCCAACTTCGCCATGTCGCATGTGCTTATTTATGCGTTGGCGCGGTTTTCACATGATATGCATATCTATTTTATTTTTTAAAACTTACAATTTTGCGACTTATAGCTGACTTTGGTATAGATAACTCATTCTCGACGACCTCCTATCTCTCCGTGTCCAATTGTCTCAACCATTCTTCGATGTCTACTCTGCACGCGCCAAGTGCGCATAATCTAACACGATAACGAGTGGCGTATTAATATGCAGGCACTAAAGGCACGTGTCTACAGCGGCAAAGTTTTAGTATTTAGTATTCAAATAAAATTTCTTTTGCATACTTACCCAATGAATATATCATATTTTATAGTAGCTAGTTAAATGATAATTCAGTGCAGTATATTATGTTATTATTATTTTAGTTATTTAGGGTGGAACTTTTCTACAGGCCTACTCACGGGAAACATGTTGATATGCCCCTGACGATAACTGTAATATTACGTCGTATTATAATAGGCATCGGGACAGTCTGCTCGTAGTCTATAATAATGTTATATTGCAGATAAGTCCAGTTGAAAACTTCCCTAGGTTTGCGCGCATCTTCACAACCGCAGCTTCGGAGTTAAAAACTCGAGTCAGGCGAACCCTGCAAAGTATTGCGTTCATGCCTGAGGTTCAATTTTTTTTTTATTATTATTATTATTTAATCTAAGTCTAAAATGACATGCGATATCATTGGACATTATATTTTATTATAATCTGGGTGGTATTATGTTCATGGGTTCAAAGCTCATCCACTGCGGTCGTTCTCCTTTTAATTTGTTTAGCATTGTGTCGGACTGAGAGAGGAGGCGGTGCACGTATTACTACTTCCGCCCTCCAATCTTATCGACCTCACTATGGTGGTATAGAATATTATGTCCATGATGACAAACACACGCATGTACCGACAGTCGTCTTGTAATTTATTTTGAAAATGTTCAGACTCAGTGAGTGGTTCGCAATACGTATCTGCAAATAAAACTCATCGATCAATATTGTGATTTAAATATTAATTATTATCAATATTTGCGTAAAGTCGCATTTGACTCAGTTTTTTTTTAAAAAAAAACACTACAATGTCACCAACTGCGTCGTCGAGTAAGGTGGTTTTTTTTAAGGATGCAAAAAAACAACAATAATAACAGTTATTGACAACTCATGTATTTATTTCTAGAATAATAATTGACAACCTAAACAATAATAAACACATAATTTCCACTAATGAACAGTCATTTAATTTTGTTTTTATTTTATATCAATATAAGTACAGTAAAACGTACGATACAGAATCGCACGTGAGTGGTCTCGGATTAATAAATGGTTCATTGAAATTGGGTCGCGCTTCTTTTTAAAATACATTAATTGAATAAATAATTAGGTAATTCCTTTAACCCTTGTATTTTGTTTGTTTATCTGTTATTGTTTGAATTAACGACTGGGGTTCTCTCCTCTCCGAAATAATCATCCCCTAAATGGACCTCGTCCGAATTGTATGAACGATATTAATTAGTAAGCGGTACGTGTGCGAATCGATGGTTTCACCTTAATGTAGTATATTGTATAATATCGATAGACTTGGTCGGGGAGACAACATTTTTTTGGTCGTCATCGAACATTTTCAATATACAAGGGTTAAAAAAATAATCATGTACTTGCTAGTAATAAGTAAAATTTGAAAGTCAGTGATAAACATTAACTGTGCTTAAGTAACGTGCGAAAAAATACAAATTAAAGGTAAAAAAAAATAATAATAAATTAATTAAATTAAACAAATAAATATCCTACGTAATAATAATAATAATAATAATAATAATAATAATAATAATAATAATAATATAATCATTATCATCAGACAATGATATGAACTTAAGTTAGGTACTATATAATATTTTAGGTCTAAATTTAAATAATACTATTACCCTGTTAAATAGAAGGATAAGGTAAAAACAAATTAACATAACGTTAAGATAATAATAAACTATCTACTAAATAATGAGCCATATATATTATAAATAAATATATATAATATATTATGTTTGATAGTTTTTTTTTATTTTGATAGAGCAGTGATTTAAGATAAATTTATCGTCATATACTGTTTTTTGAGTTTTTTTTTTTTTTTTTTGGTAACTTATTGGCTCAACTATAATAGTAATTTGGAAAAAAATTTGATACATTTTTTTTAAATATTCTCTCTATATATTATAATATATAAATATATATTATCCTATAACATTTATATGGTACAAAGAGTCGTTTTTAATGGATTTCTAATAAATAACTATTATAACATATTTTTTTTAATTAAAAATTTGTATTATAATTATTATTATTTGTAACAGTAATATTATCATTCTCACTAAACGACAAATCCTAAACTTGAATACAACAATAATATATATAATCCAGAAACAGACGCTTAAACATAAAATTTAACTTTATTACTATATAATAAATCTTTTAACGAATAATTTAATAAATATAATAACTATCACATTGGAAAAAAATTATGCAGTGATAATAATATAATTAATAATTTTATAATATATATGTGAAAAAAAAAATACTGACAAAATGTGAAAGAAATTAATGAGAAATGTTTGCATAATTTCCCCTTTCGTGAAATGCCCAGTTCACCGTACACGCTCTCAAAAAATGTCACCTACAGAGAAACAAAATATTATGACCTATTTTATTTATTGCTTAAGATTATTTTAATTTTTTAGTTACATTTTGCACATCTTTTTTAAAAACATGCATGTCTAAAACAACGAATATATTGAGCTAGTCGAAGGAACACAAGATCATGTAATAATAATCAAATTATGTTTTTTTTGGTTTTTCTCTTTTTTAATTTACATAATTAATCATATATATTTTAATCTTATTGCGTTTACTCGTTTTTTCTTACAATCTATCGAAATATTATGATCGGAAAATTGAGAGGGAATAATTAATGTTTTTAAATGGGGAAGACATAAATTTTGAGAAAATCAAGAACACATCAGGCTATGTACTTTTCCGGAGCAACAATATACTTCTAACAATATCACAATTTTTCATATATATTTTTAATTTTTTATTAAAAAGCTAAATAGTCATATATAGAACGAAAAATTCAACTTATTTTCATAATTTATCAATTAAATAAGTTTTATTTTTAAAAATAGACAATAATGATCTAACATCGACTTTTTTTATTATTATTCATTAATAATTATTATAAAAAAATATAATTATAAATATAATTAATAGAATGTGCTTTCTATGGTGTCAAGATTCGACACCCGAGTAAGTTTAATGTAAATCTAAAAAAATTAAGTTTTTTTAAAACAAAATAATAAATAAAGTGTGTATACATTTATCAACAATATTATATTATATTATAATATACCGTTACGAAGAATTATCCATTTTTTTTATATTTCAAACCATTTCACAGACGTGCTTTACTTTTTGTTTTATTAACCTACACACAATATTCACTTTTACACATACACATACATAGGTACGCGTAATACGCACATCGTATTCGTCGTGCTTGTTACAGACTTTCCTTATAAACTTTTACACAAAAACGCACCAGCGTATATGTAGCTGGGAATATAATATGCATACATATGATAGGGGTGATACTCGCGCAATTTTGCAGTGGCATGGGGTTGGGTGGTTGATGATTTAGCGGGATGGTGGCGGTAGGATGATTGATTGAGAGGGGGATGACCGGGAGGCAAGGGTCGTCGGGTATATGGACTGACATGGTGGGCGGGGTGGGTGGGGGTACGACGTTGGAGTCTCCGTTCACTGAACGGTGTCCTCGATGTCCATGGCCATCTTGTTCTTCTTCTTGTTTTTCTTGTGCTCCAAGTTCATTTGGTCGTTGGACGGATTGTCCCATGGCTGACGGGTGCCGTTGCCGAACACCAGGTAAATCGTACAGCACACCATGTACACGACCGCCGACGTTATGAACACCACTCTCCAGGCTGCCTGGGTAGGCTGAAACGATTAACGAGCACAAAAGGAAAATTTAATTTGAGAGTAAATCAATATACAACTGTATGTTACTATATTACGATAATATACAGT
>NC_042494.1:135856793-135860919 GCF_005508785.2 Acyrthosiphon pisum
CAGGTGTATATATTATTATCATTATATGGCTGGCAATGGCACCGATTGATATTACGATAAAATATTATATTATATTGTTAGGTAGGTAGGCATTATAATATCATATAAACCATCCCGTACGTTGCGTTTTTGATTTTAACACAACCGTATCGGGTATTGTATATATTATAATTTATAATAATGTGTACATATAATTATTATTACACATTATAGATTATAGTATACCTATTTTATGGTTCGGGTTTGTATTTGGGTGTTATCTGGACGTTTTAAATCCGGATTTAACGGGTCGTCGTCGTTTCGGGTTAAGTTTCTTATTTGCTATGGTAATTCGGTAGAGATCAGATTAACTATCATCCTAATTTGAATATTGAGTAATATATTTTGTATAATATATACATATAACTATCATATGTGATAATAATATCTTGAATTAAATTCTACATCGATGAATTAAGACTCATCTCATGGTCACATCGGCCTAACGATATCGATATCGTTTTCAAAAACCAGAGTGTGATGTGGAAATGTTAAAACCACATACTCATCACGCGTGACAACGGAAATATTGTTCGATTTCTCTACAAGTTAAATATCTTGACCATAAATCTAAAAACTTAATTACGTTTTTTTTTCACCAAACTTGATAAAAATATAATATGAATGTTCAGACGATTAAACTATATAGTCTTCGACGCGACGACAAGTTTTTATTCAATACTCGTTAATAAGTCATTTGTACATGATTAGTTACTATAGTAGGTAATCGGCAAAACATTAATAAAAAACAACAAACAACAAATTTAGAATATTAAACAATTATTATATTATAATATGCTTAAACAATTTCAATTATAAATTCACAAATGCGTATAGTGCACTAACGCTATATTTAATATAGTAATTATTTTTTTAATTTTACTGAGGTTACTAAATGGTGGTAACTGGTGCCAATGAAGATACACGTTTAAGAGGACGTGACCACACTATATTTTGTTTGGCATTTAAAACATAATACAATTTGCTTTCGTCAGATCAAATGTTAACATTGTGTGGTTAGAATTAATATATTAGAGTAGATTATTGACATATTATCAGAGTTAAAGGCAGTATCATATTATCTAGTGATACATCGAAGGATTTTATTGGTATTTTAATTTTAAAGCGAGTTATGTGCATTAAAATTGTTATATTTACTCTAATATTCAAGCCAACGACACAGAATTTGATCGGTTGAACTGAAATTTACGATGTTATGCACGGATCTTAGAGATAAAACAAATCAGTCGCGGAAATCCTATTATGGTACATAAGCATGATACCATATTCAATAAAAATATGATTTTAGTAGGAAAATAATAAAATAACTTCGAAGAGAATTATCAATAATTTTAACAGCACATAATAACAAAAATAACGATTGATTTGTAACGGATATGATAGGTGAGATAGAACAATTTTTTTTAACCAACCCTATATAGTTTAAATGGGAAACAACGAATTTGTGTTTGAAAACAATAATATAAATTTGAAAATCGTATGAAATTGAAAATGCAAATAATAACATTGATTTTATTCATTGGTATTAACTGAAACAAAATTAAACAACGAACTCGTTATTATTTTATAAAATATTTTTGTATTCAATATGTTTTTAGTAATTAAATAACAATAAACGTCCAATACAATACAATTATTAACTGTTAAGATAGTAGTAATATTGCCAATATCGAGGTTTGTACGATGTGATGTCTTTCTCAATCTGTCTATGAGTCTTATAAAATATGAGCTTTATGTCACAAAAACAAAAGAATTGATATTAAAGTAAATAAGAATAAAGAAACGAACCCAGCTGGGTAACTGCCATGACAAGTGTTCATTTTTATCTTTATTTTTAAAGAAATAAGTCAATGATTTAAAAATAATTTTAATTTAACCTCAATTTATTTTCTCAACGAGACATTTTGACAATCTTTTTATACATAAAAATATTATGCTATATAAAACATAAAGATGTTATTATACGGCTCTATTATTTTTAAAATGTAAAAAAATATATACCCTAACTGTATTCTGTATGTAATGAAAAAATATTCAAAGCAAAGTGCTCCTGAATAATATAACAATAGTAAATAATATTATATATTTTGTACAAGGCCTTAATATTTCCATTAGCCCATTAAGCTATTGTTAAGATAAATTCATTGTGGTAAACAATAATTATTCTTTGGAATAATGAAAATATTATTATTAATTATTATTAATGCAAATAGTAACTTACTAAAATATGGATTTTTATTAAATTAATTATTGAAATTTATTAAAATGACTTACAAAACAACGCTTCATTAATTATAGTATTTAATTTTAAATTTAGACAGTCCTAAGAAAAATATACTTTTTTAATGTCCATAGAATCATGTTAAGTATAACACGCGATATGGATTTATTATATTGTATTTTAAAAGTACACTAACTATATTATTTTAGTTGAATATTTCTTGAAGAAAAATCCACAACGTGGATAATTATCCATTATATTTATTATAATAGGTACACGTTTCTTTAACGGTGTAAGACATATATAACTACTTACAATTTTCAATTTTTTTTTATATATAATATTGATAAATCGATTTTAATTGTATTTTAATGACGTCTGTTTAGGTAAAACATCAATAATATTATGATATAGCTATTTAAAGATTATTACACTTGTGGCTACCTACTTATATTGTTTAGATTTAATCTAATAGGTACCTAGGTATCTATGATTATTGAAAATTGAAATGTGTGTCATTCATTTTTAAACGTACAAATGTATATTTATATATTATATTATATAATATTATTGTTTGCATTTACTAAAAGTTTGCAACATCGGTACCATATTATACGCCTTACGGATATTGCGGATTATATGAAGTTATACAGTAATCCTTAGTAGTTTGTATTGCAAAATTGTAATGTCTATACTTTGTTGAAATGCATATATAGTACACACACACACACACATATATAATACATTATACATACATAATATATAAGATATATTTTATTCTTTCTTCAAGTAGACACTGAGCCCCAACTGAACTAGTTCTTAAGATACATAAAGAATAATTATATCTAATATGCATTTTAGGTTAACTTGAAAACATAATATACCATTAGGTAAATTGCATAAATATATATCAAATGATAATTATTGCGATCAATAGGAATGCAGGTTTAAAAGTAGTAATCAGACCAGCTCAATGCAAATTTATGATATTTTATATAAAATACATCATTCATTCCTCACCTAGTTTTATAACATGATATGGGGTGGTAAACATTGCAATTTTGTTAAGTATAATTTAACACGCAAACACTATATGAAGGTTTACACGAAACCGTTATACAAAACACGTATTTGTGGTATATGCAGGTACAATTTACGTTAAGCATCGTTCATTTAAAAAAAATAAAAAAATCCATTTTAAACATAAACACATTTGCGATAAACTGTTTAAAATGTTAATATAATAAACATTATAAGGATAATAATAAAATAAAACACTTCCAATATATTTTATAAATGACATTACCGAATTTATTACATAGAAATACAATATTTTGATTATTTATTGCAAGGTTTTATTTTTATTATGTCCGATAATACTGTTTGGGGTCGAGCTCCCCAGGTTTTATGTAGCTATTCTATATATTTTATATTAGAATTTTGTCAAAGATACACCTACTTCAGAAAAGTCGTATCTAGAATATTCAAGTAGTTTTTTCGAGAAAGTAGAAAAATACTAGCACACAATTACGATTTAAGATAAACAATAATATTTAAGTTGAACTTAATAATGAATCTAAAAACTTGACACAGATAATATTGCATTTTATATGTTTTCTAGACAATATTATAATAATATTATGTTGAAACATTTTTGAGATATTAGAATTTTGAAACTATATCCCGTGTGTATTTGAATGTTCCTTTATTAAACCAGAAAATATCCGATGGAATCTAAGACGTCTTTATCAAAAACCTTGTTTAAGAGTTGTTTGATGAAATCTGGTGGATTTGTTATCTTTTTTTTTTTTATAATGATATAATGTAAAAATGTAAAACCTTAAA